>NW_009952707.1:3408774-3422836 GCF_000747805.2 Chaetura pelagica | reverse complement strand
CTGCTGTTGGGATCAGCTTAAATTCTGCAAGTACCAGAGGATGCCCAGCAGTGGGACAGTTTGGTCTCAGGCAGGGGGTGGGGACAGGATATTCTGTTCACAAACCAGCAGTGCCTGTTTTCTGGGCTCTGCTATTCCCTCATCCTCCTCTTCCTTTTTAAAGGAAGCAATCTCACGTTTCTTTCTCTGCCTTCTTCACCCTCCAGCAGACTTCCTCCACTTCAGGGACACACAGCCATAACAGGCAAATTAATTAAGCCTGGAAACCATAAAGAAAATGCTGATCTTTCTCCCTGCTGCCAAGCAAGACACTATAGCCAAGGGAACACGGGAATTCTTGCCCCAATGCCTCTGCTTGCCCAGTGATCAGCCTGTATACTGCTAAAAAAATCCCAAACAAACAAAAGGGCCCAAACCCACCCCAAACAAAACAACCTCTGTCTCTTGGAATTGCTGTTAGTTTCAAATCAAGATATAATTGTTGAATGTTTCTCTCCCAGATTTTTCCCATGATTTTTTCCTTTTCCAGATTCTCCCTCCCCTATGCATGCAGCAACGTGTTGATGGAAGGAAGTCTTAATTTTTGGTTGTTAGTGTAGCTCTACTCAAGTGCCACAATATCAAGAGTGTTGTGTTGTAGATGAAGCAGTAAATTTCTACTTATTCAGAGATCTATCTATAATAATAGAAAAAGTTTCTGTGAGCATCATGGTGGTTTACTAACATTGGTAACTTCTAAAAGTTTGCTTGTGTGTTTCTGGGAGTTTTTAAGTGTGTCACATGTGGATCATTTAATTCCCTCTTCCTCTCATCTGTGTTGAAATTGCATGTTCTTGTCAATGATGTGTGTCCAGCAGCAGTAGACTTCAAACCTATTCATGGTTATTGCTAATTTCTCATTATCTTTCTCCCTTTGGAATTGATCAAATATATCTGAGGCTTTCTCTCTTGTCACAAAAAGGAGCAACGCTGCTTGCAGCCTTTTCTCCTACTTATCTATTTCTGTAGCCATGAGGTACAAGAGAAATCTCAGCTTCCATTTTCTTCAATTTTCCACTAAATTTCCTTTGAAGGTTATCTTTCCTGGAGGCTTCAACTGATCCATTTTCTTTTCATTTCCTTCTCTTCTTTTTTTTTTTTTTTTTTTTTTTTGGCACTGCATAATGTGTTTGTGTAAAGAAGAAAAAAGGAGAAGAAAGTATACATTTCTGTTGACATAAAAACTCTGGTTCTTCCTCTGCTTCTGGGCTTTCTTCTTGGATATCCTACACACAGCCATGCATCTCTTCTGTGCTATAAAAGGGAATGCTACACTGAATAATGCTGTTTGAAACAGCTTTCGTTATGGACTTTGAATCAAGCCCTTTTGTAGATCTGTTGTCCATATATTCATGTAATCATTCTTTGCTTTACTGATTTAAAGTCAGTTTTAATTGTTCTGTGTTTTTCTAATTTGTCTAGAGCAAATGCAGCTGAAACACATTTCTCCTGTTTTGGAGAGAGCATGAGGTTTGAAGAGTGGTTTCTGCTCCATAAAGAAGCCCCTGGCTGCTCCTCTGCTCTAGGGTGGGGCCTCTTAACACACCTGCAAAGGGTGAGTGCTAGGACAAAGGGACATGGTGAAGAGCAGAGCTGTTCTGGTGGTGGGAGACACACACTTGTGCACGTGAGTGTGCCATGTGTGCCCTCACCTCTGCTGCCTAGTACAGAAATTGAGTGTTCCTGTGTGCTTGTAGTGCCTCAGACTAGAGATATTTGAGTGACTTTTTCCTATATCCCTGTAAAGATTTATTGCATTTGCCATATTCTCAGAATCACAGAATCGTTCTGGTTGGAAAAGACCTTTAAGATAATTGAGTCCAACCATAACCTAACTCTACCAACCATTAACCTCACTCTACCAAGTCCAATGCTTAAACCATGTTCCTAAGCATAACATCTATACATCTCTCAAACATCTCCAGTGATGGAGATTCAACCACCTCCCTGGGCAGACTGTTCCAGTGCTTGGCTCTTCCCTGATGATGCTCATCTAAAAAAGTTAAGAAGCCTTCCTTGTTTAGATAATTAATTGGTGTCATCTTTTCCTTAGCATGCAGTGCCCTCAGCTTTTACTTATGCCTTCAAGAAATTTTTAATAATTTTTTTGTATTTCTGAGTGTGTCTGTGACCTGCCTGGGAGTTTGGTTAGTATTTGAAAAGCATTTATTTACACATTTTACATTCACAGCATTCATGCTGTGTAAAGAACCAAACTGATGTTGGTTAAGTCCCAGTTCATACCTCAGAACTAATGGAGAGAGATTATTGCATTTCTCCAATTCAGAATCTCTCCTGTCCAAAGAAAAATCAACCTCAGGCATACTTAAAGTTGTTTGGATTAAAAGAAGGCTGGACACAATGCATTTCAGGTCAGCTCAGCTCCTCTCATGTCTTATCTTCCTGTTCTGAAAAACTGTAGGGTAGTGGTACCAGGTCTGCTCGCCCACTGGGCGCTCTATGCTAGAACCTCTGTCTTGTTCAGAACTGCACTTTACATTGCAACCAAATTTCTCTGGACAAGTAGCATAATTTTGGTTGGTTTAGAGTTATGGCTGACTGATGGGTCAGTGTTGATGCACTCATTAGTCAGCTGGCTGCTCCTTCATTGTACTGATCCTTACTCTCTCTGTGGCTACTACTCTCTACTTGGCTACCTACTGTGGTTAGGTTCCTAGCCTCCATCCTGCTGACTTTCATGAAGAGAAAAAAATCTCAAGTAGTATGTGAAATTTGGCTGGAATTGGTATTAGCAGGAGGAGTATCAGTGTGCTTCTTATGCTGAAAAACTTCAGTGTGATCCTTTTTGGCCCCCAGTCATATTTGATTGAAATGTTTGCCCACTAGCAAATAATTGAGCCTTCATTCTCTTTTTTATTATTTGATTAATATTATTATTATTTTTCTCCCTGTGGAATTTTATTTATTCATGGGGGAGGAATCTGATAGGTTATGTACCGTGTAGACTTTTGGTTATATCACTTTAGTAGAAGGTCATTCTGCAGAAGATTAATGAAGTTATTTGACTGTGTTGTATTTCCTCTTTATTCATTGTGTGAGCTGTGTTGACATGTGCAGTACACTGATACAGATTGTACTGCTTCATCCAAGTACACACAGTGCTATTCTCCCTATTTTTTGCCTTTAAAGTGAAGCACTTGTAGTTGTGAATGATGTGATTTATTTTATTAATGGTATCTTTTCTGCAGGCTGTAGCATTGAGTCTCTTTGTCCCGATGAAGTCTTTTTTATGACAATGATAATACATGCTTAGTGTTTGTTTCGGTATCAGGGAGACAACTGTATTTTGCTTGTACTTATTTTTTCAAGTCTTGAATACTTTTGCCATTCCCAAAATAGACAAAATGGGCTGAAGCATATGCAAAGATCCTTTCAAACTTGGCACGTCATTTTTAACTGGAGACAACAGCTCAAGAAAACCAGTGCATTCCTGAGGCATATCCTGAGGTTTTACTGAAATCAGTCAGAGATTTCAGGCCAAGTTTAGCAGCCTTGTACTGTTAAATAGGTAAAGTTAATTAGAACTGATGATCACTGTGGTTCTGGGCTGCATTGTCTCAGCACATCAAGAAAGCCCAGGGACCTGTGTGGGGATTGCTAGCAGGGAGAACCTGTCTCGTCTCCAGCTGCAGCTGTGGCAAGGTGTTAGGATGCAATTGCAAAGGCTGGACTTGGTCCAGGATATCAGGAGGCTCTATTCAGAGAGAAAGTGGCCTGGTGCTTTTAGAGATCGTGCATCACCAGGGCTGCCCTTTACAACCCTGTGTAAGAAGTAACTCCTTCCAAACCTCATCCTGTGGTTCTGGCTTAGCACTGGGTCAAGCCCAGTTCTCATCAGACTCTCTTCCTGCCTGCACTGGTGCCACTTGGAGACCTTCCACTGCAAATATTGACCCAGCTAACACTGCTTAGCTTATGAGAACACAGGAGATGAAAGTAGTTGGCCTTATGGCTGCAGGCTATTACTAATGATTGCAATGTGAATCAGATCCTCCGCCTACCTGCGAGGTACTGAGTTTGGAATTCTTTCCCATCCCCTGCCCACGCAGTCTTTAGCCCAAAGACTGGCACCTCTGTAGAGAAATATGCTGCTGGAGGGATCAGGCTGGCACACCACCTTCAGGTTTGTGTTTCTGTCTCAAACACATAATCTTTTTCAGTTCATTGTATGCTTATGGTAAGGCATTGAGTAGAGTGGAAATGTTTGTAGATCTTTTGGGTCCAGCCATGTCACTGCTTGTTCAGCTCAGTGCTATGATTCACATATCTGCATTCTATGCACTGAATCAGACACTAAAGATACAAAAAAGTCTGTTAGGTCACCTAGCACTCCCTTTGGTGACTCTTCTATTAAGGATGGAAGTCTAGTTCTTGCTCTGCTAGAAGAAAAAGGGAAACAGAATTACACTGTGTGCCAACACCTTCCTTTGCTTATGTTGCTAAGCTTTTCCAGGATGAGCATTCTTCTGACTTTCTTCTGTGGTCCTCTTCTGCTTTATGTGTGTGTGAAAGAGTGCCCAGTGACATGTCAGCCGACCCAAGGCAGGACTTGGACAAATGCCTCCTGCCACACTCAGGTTTCTAGCTAGGCTTACATTTCTGCTTGGGTTTGTGTGCTGTATTTTGGAGGTATTTATTTCAAGTATCAGCTCTCAAACAGAAATTTTCTGATTTCTTGAAGCCGTTTTAAATGAAGTTCAGTGTTGATATCTCATTGTTTTAGTGAGGTATATCCCCAGCTGCAATCAAACTAGCAGATGCTTTTATTTCAGTAAGACTTGGATGGAAGTTTATCTTACTGGGCTCAGTATGTGCGTGGTGAGAAACAACCCCTGTGTGGAGGAATCCACCATTTAGAAGACACTACAACAAAGGCTAAACAAGACAGTGAATGTAGCAGCTTAAAAGCAGGAAGCAAATCAAGCTGAGTGCCTGACTTTAAAACCCCATCTTTCTCAGGTGCTGCCTAGGGTACTCTACCCCAGTACTTCCCAGGTACTCTGTCATATATTTTAAAAAACATTGAAATCAGTGAAAAAGCTGATGGCTTTAAGCCCATAAGGCAGGATTCTCACTTCAGCTTGTTTCATACTGAAGATACTTAAATGAAAGGTGAAGTTACCAAACCTAACACAGGAGCCTTTCTTTTCAGTGGAAAAGGAAGTTACTGCCAACTTGTTTGGATACCAGCAGCTAGCCAAGCCTGTGTCCCAGGGTGTGCTTTAACCCTCAGCTACTCCAAGTTTGCTGGCTGATTTGCAGCGGGCAGAACAGTAGCACAGGTTTGCAGGAGCTCCTTGTCTGACCTTCTTACCAGCCATAGCACGGCGGCAGCCTGGATTTTCTGTGCCTTCATGAGAGGCACACCAAAGAAACAGCTGTAAATTAGAAGCTACAGATTAAGGTTAATTTGTATTTAATTTGCTGGCTAGCAAGACAAAAAGGACAGTGGTGAGAACTCTTTCTCATCTTCCAAAATAGTTGTTATAAATCCTCCTTAAAGTGTACTACTGAGGGGAAAAAAATCCCTTCTGAATCTGGCTGCTCAGGAGAGGTAACTGAGATTTCAAACAGTGTCTTCCCTCTCCCAAAAAATAGCCTAATGATGCTCTGATGCAGAGGAGAGCTTGTAGTCTCCCTAGCACAAGTTAGTTGGAGCTGGAGATGCTCTCGGCAGTGCCCTTGTGGGATCTGGGTGTGAAGGCAGGACAGTGGGCAGCTGGGGTGTGGTTGCCAGTGTGGAGGATAACAAAATAATTACTTTTGTTCCCTTTCTGTTGTATCTCTGCATCCCCCTTCCCTTACTTTGAGAACACTTTAGCCCCACCCTATTTCACTGAGTAAGTAAACGATGTGTAAAAAAAGAGGAACTGGTTTCGGTTTTTAGTCAATAGCAGAGGGGTTTTTTTGTTTGTTTCAGGGAGCAAAAATTCATAGCCAGTTGCTTTGGATGGGAGATCTTGCCAAAGTCATTCCAGCCATCCCTCAAGACTACCTAGGAATTCAGTTATTGAAGTCCATGGTAAAACCTGAAGGCCTGTACCTGAGAAATGTTTGTTACGGTTTTTATAAGTCTCTGAATCTCTCTTAAAGTTTTAGATTTTGGTTTAAAACAAACAATTTAAAAAAACCAGATTGACCTCTTTTCCCATATATTGATGACCTGAGTTAATGTTTACATGGCCCAACAGTCGCCAGAAGAGGAGATGCTTTCCAGAGAGGTGAATGCCCTGGTCTAGCGGTAACACTTCTAAAGGTTGCACTTGCTCTGCTGTAGAATCTGTTCAAATGCAAAATTGTTGTTTCCCAGCTCAGCTTTTTTGATTTTGTTTTGTTTTATTTGCATTTTCCTTACTAGTGCCTGTAAAGCAGTCCTAGGGGGCTGTGAAAAGTCATAAAATGTTCCTTCATTCTCAGAGGCTGAAGAGATCCCATCCAGGCCTATTTAAGCATATGTCACAGAAAATGCAGGGTACACAGCAGCTGAAAACCCCATGTTTTTAGTGCCTCCACTTGATTATATCTAGAATAAGTAACATAATATGAACCTAAAAAAAGATCAAATTATTTTTTTCTGGAAAATGTTTGGCTTGGAGTTCTTAGTCTGTTCATTGGAAAGGGCAGATGGATCTCACATTTCCAAGAAGACTAAAAATACAGAGCAGTGCCGTCTCGTTTACTAATATTATGAAGCTAATTTAGCTGTAAATTCAATCTTCCATCTATCTAAAACATTAAAAAAAAAAAAAAAGGCACCATGCTGGGAGACTCAGTTCCCAGCAAATATCTAAGCAGGAGTGCAGCTCTCCAATCTTCTCTTCCCGTCAAATTGAGAAAATGGTGTCCCCTTGAAGATCAAACTTAGAAAATCTTTGTCTTACTGTTGTCTGAAGCCACCTTTATATGTTTCTTTTAAATTTCTCTATGGCTTCTGATCTCTGTGTATTTAGCGATTGCTGAAATTTCCTGCAGTTAAAAGCAGTGTCTCCTTAATTATTATATATATATATAAAGAGAATAATTTGATAATCTGCCTGGTACTTTTCCAATAAGTGAGTAATAATATACTATTCTAGATATCTCAAGCAATTCATTAAGCCTTTCAGCACTGAACAAGCCACTAATGGATGCAGAATATCCCTTATGTCCCAACTAAAATACAATAATCTTTACTGGAAATTGTAAGCCTTTGGCAGTGCACTCTAGTGAAAGAGGGTGGTGGGGATCTACCTGAGGTGGAATTTGGTGGGACACACAATTTATTGTCACTCACTTACAAAACGTTCCAGGAATTTCTTCCAATTCTCTGAGCTTTCCCTCATGTCACCTGACTTTGACGCAGGACCCAGACTGCAAAATGAAGTTTGGTTTATGAGATAAGGTTTTCAATTTCAGCCTTAACAGAATTAAGTATTGACTTGACATTTTTACAGATTCTGACTCGTGGGATGAGTTGACTGATTAAAATGAGGACAAGCAATCTACTAGAGTATGAAAAAATGATGAACAGTGAGGAAATAATGGCTGATTAGTAATTAGGGAAAATTACATAATGTCTGTAGATCTATAGCACCTCATGCTGCATGAACTGCAAAAGTTAGAAGACCCTTCAATAGAAGAGCAGAAAATGCTGGTTAACTTCTTAAATGTGGTTGGCTTGAGAGTTTATTTAGTGCAGGTCTTACTGCATCAGGTGAGTATCAGCAATGTGCAATACAAGTTTGCACCTTTCTCCTCCAGTGAAGAGGTAAGAGCAAGGCTCCCTTGCAAGTCTGTTTAAAATTTGAACTCTGTCATGCTTTTTTCATAACCTTTAATATTACTTTCCATGACCTAACTCTTGAATGACTTGCCCTGAATAAAACCAGACAGAAATAATGAAAAGGCCCTATGTCAGACTATACAGCAGGGACCATTAGCACAGCTTTTAGAAAACAGAGGGTCAGCAAGGGAGGTGATGCATCCTCAAAATCCTGGTTTCCTGTTAGATTTCATTCACTTTTTTGTTGCCTGTTTTCTTGGCTGCCTCTGTTGTCCTTTTGTGTTTGGAGTCTCTGCTGCCTCAGAACTGACTCCTGGACCATGAGCTTCCATGATGAAACTATCTGAGCACAGGATTTGACTAGCATTTTTTTATTTCTTATTAGAAGTGGTGAAAATTGTGCTATTTATCTCCACATTATGTTCAGAAATAGATTCCTAATTTCTGTCTGATATTCCTAGGCAGTACCTTTATTAGAACAGTAATGTGGCAGTGTTACGGATCCAGATTAACTGAAAGTTAACTTTCTAGAACCAGATTTGTAATTTTTTTTTCATGCCTATAAAATACATAATGATCTACCCATAGCCCCAGTCTACACCAAGTTCTTCACTGGAACTGTGGGAAGGCACCATCAGACAATACTGTAAAATCTCTCCAAGAACAGCAGGTGGAGAAACAAAACCCACTTTTCTCCCAAAGGCAAAATATCTGGGCACAGATACAAGTATTGTTTATAGCAAGAGCTGATAATATTTTAATATAACCAGCTTCCCTCTGGAAAATGCTACTTGCTTGTAATGATCTCTTTCAGTGAAACTAGGAAAATGAAATGGACATTTCATTTAAACTTCCTTGCCTCCTTTACATACTTTCACTTCTTTTGCTCTGAAGTCTGCTTTGTTCCCAGCATGCTTATGATAGAAATGATCATATATTAGATACTGGAGCATTTTGGTGTTCACAGTTCATTTTTTTTTTAATTCTATTTTTAACCACATTCACTACATTTCCACTCCCTTTTTTGTTGTTGTTGTTGTTCAGTTGTGTTTGTTTGTTTGTTTGTTTTTTACTTAAAATTACTTAAACATATGACACTGTTTTCTAACTTCCAGTCCCTTCCTCCATTGCTTTCCTCCTTCATTACTCTTATAACAATCCTCTTAAGGACATCCTGAACTTTTAAATCTTGTTCCTTCTCTCTAGGTTTGATAATGCCTATGGAAAGACCCTGGGGTACAGATTGTGCATGAGCATTGTACAAGAAGCCTGAGGATATTTTCTTACTTTTCTGATGCACAATACATTTTTTCCTCTTTGCTTGAGGAAAATGAGCTACTACAAGCCTCAAGTGATGTTCCCATCACACCAACTTCATCTTAACTTGCAGGATAACAGGTTCCTAACCTGGCCTCTTGGTGGTGATGAACATCTGGAGAGCTCAGTGCAGCATCTCACTATGAGGGGCAGGCAGAGGGGTGTAACCTTGATTACTGTCACCTCCATCTTTTGTCCCTGGCATGCACTACAGCTCTTGGAAAGTCTCAGCAATTACCCCTTTCCCTAGTGTTATTGCTATTCCCAGCGTTACAGATATATCAAACATCACTCGAGGACATGTTTTAATAGACTCTGTATTAGACTGATGTATGATCTCTGTTCTTAGACATTTATGATCTTAAAAAAAAAACAACAAACACACTTCCATTAACTGTAATTCTGCCTTCAAAGTGCTTGAACGAATTCTCAGTTTTAGCATGTTGCAGCTGAAGAAATTAGATGATGGTAAAGGTGCAAGAAGAGATGCTTAGGAGAGCTTTAAGGAGAGAAAAGCAGACATGCCAACAATGATGGAAACAAGATTATTTCAGTCACTGAGGCTGGGTAACATGAACACAAAGGCAGGAGGTCAGCAAAAGAATTCCTTGAAAGAAGCAGACTGCCTGACAGTGTGAAGGGGAAGATGAATTGCTATTAGAGCTCTGCTGTTACTAGCATAGGGTGAGGTAGGGAAGAGCTGTGAGGGCTTTAGGAGGCCATGCAGGGAGGTCAGCAATAATCCTATTGAGTGCTACTTGAGCTTTTGCAGAGAGGGATGTCTCCTGTGAGATTTTAACTGAAGAAATGAGTGCTAATGAAGCAATGCATCAGGTGCTCTGACTCTGGACTGTGGAGAGAATAATGAGTAGCAAGGAAGACAGGAAGAAGTAGGTGGAGAGATAAATAGGATCTATTTACTAGAGATTTGTGACAGGGTGGGCATGAGCTGCTTTTTATTGAATACATTACTGTCACTGCAGTTACTGTGTAAGTGAATGCATTTTTTATCCCTAATGTGTATATTAGCTAAGTCATGGCTGTCTGTTCCAGGATTTCAAGTGGAGGTGAAGAGCAACTTCAGACCAGACTGCAGCTCTGCTTTCACATTTGTGCAGCATGGTCCTATGAGCTTTTCTCATTCTACTGATTCCTGGTTTGGCTGCTGCTGAGGGATGGGGTGGAGGTTATTATGTGTCTTGTTGATGTTTGCTATATGTGCTTTTTAAGGAATGGCAAAGTCCAAGATCACTAGTGCAAACTACCTTCTGGGTAGGTGCTGTCTGGAACTGAAAGACTCAGGAGTCTTTCTGTGTAAGGATGTATGGATTGAAGCTCAGTCCTTGACCTTCATTTCTCCAAATCCTGGCCTTTAAAAATGTTACATAAGTATAGATATTAGAGTTATTGGTTGCTGGACCACAAAATACCTCCTGTCTTGGGTACCTGTATTTATCGTATTATTTTATTATTATTAGTGAAATAAATCCAAATACTTCATTTTAATAGTGAAGTGTGAATATCACTTCTAAAAGCTGGAACCCAATTGCCATTGCAATGTCACAGGAAGGTCCTGGGGACTCTTAACAGTGCGAGTTCCATTTTTTTATTACTAAGATTAGGTGACTTGACACCGTGTTGCCTTGAAGAAATCTTCTTTTGCATGTGACCTGTGACTTGCCCCACTGAAGTGCAGTGGAAGTGTAAAGGTGAAAGGGAATTGCCTCTGTTTATCAGTTACAGAGAAGCAATGCTCTTTGTGTGAACTTACAGAACACTTTCAGATAAACACTAGGACACTTACAAAGTAAATATATTTCCTATTTCCTCATGTGCCCTCCACAGTCACTGCAGGACCGTTTTGTCTGTCATTTTCATAATTCTTAATTCCAAAGTAAAATCCTCACCAATTTCAATCAGTGTTGCATTAATGTCTGAACAAGGGATAGATAAAATGGCACTCTTGGGGTGAATTGCTGAGTACTTGGCTTACTTTGCTGTGGTTTCCAGCTTCCTTATTTGCTGTATTTACCATGGATACTCTGAGCTCAGGAACCCAGTATTGAGATCAAATGAAATTTATCTTAATTAAGATTAATTAATTAAGTGTATCAGAAAGTGCTACAAACACTTGTTTATCATTTAGTAGGGGAAAATCTGGGAAACTGCAGCCCATTGCTCTGATTGTTTCTACCACTGTTGTTGTATTGCCTTGTATTTTTCTTTTAATATGGTAATCACATGGTTAGAAAACCCTGTAGCCTGTTAGTAGTCACACATGCACTCATATATTTCTCTAAAAAGCATTTCAGTGCCTTGGGTGTGTATCCAGTGTTTCAGGCAGGTCATTGTCTATTGTCTTCATTTTTACTTTTGAGAAAGCCAGACTGACATATAAAAGGCAGGTACATCCTGAATGCTTTAAGATTTATAAAGGATCTATGAACTTAATATGAACCTATTTAAAAATACTTACTAGGTCCCTAATATGTATGTGCTAAGTTGAAACGATTAATGTAAGAGGCCACTTCTGATAGTTCTAAGGGAAAACATAGCATTGACTAAAGAAACAAGTAATACATGTGAGTAAGGTGTGTGGCAGGCACACAAGGGCTGCTTCTCAGTGCTGCATGTAGATGTTCTCATGAGCCTTCTGGGGCGGTCTCTTTAGCCTCATGATTGAAAAGGTGGAAGTTTTCTGATTCAAATTCTCAGCAGTGGGGTCACCCTGTTTCCCCTGAGCTTCCTCCCTCAAAATCCAGCCTTCTCAGAGGTCTTGCTAGCAGTCTTCTCATCTTGCCACAGACCGTTGCTGTCCTGTGTTGAACACTTGCTGATGGAGACGGGTGGGTCCGGCTGTGACTGGCAACGTGCAGTGTTGGCTGAGCTCCCTGGGGCCTGGCCAGTCTGCTGGGCTTCCTGCAGCTCGGGGGGGGTTCTTGTCAGTCACTCAGCGAAGGTGAACTGCATTTGATAAGCTTCACTCTGGTGTTTCAAGGGTAAGAACTCAAATCAAACACAAGTCTGTTGAAACAATTCCACTGAGAAATGCCACGTCGTGCTATTTTGGCAGTGATCTGAATCATGACACACCTTCCCCCATCTGTGTGGGAGAGCTCACAAGTGGAACACAGGATTAATTATTTGGTGACGGTTGTTTTTTTTCCACTGGAGATTACCTCTTTGCATTGCTATGAGCTGCTGCTGGTAGTTTCTGTCCATATCCTTTATAAAACTGTGACCCTTTATCACAGAACCAAGCCAGAGTCAACTATCAGTTACAGCTTCATCTGCTGCAGTAAATAGTGCTTGTTTCTGTATACATTGCACTGGAAGTTGCAGTTCTAAATCATTCTGATTTAGTAGTTCTCACATGAACTGCTGTGTTTGCTCACAGACCAGTTTGGTTTTGGGAAGGCTCTGTGTAGTAACTGCAGCCTGTCTTGATGTTATCAGCTGAAAGATGAGAGCCATAAATCTTAATTCTCACTGTTAAGGAGTGACAAAAATATGCAGCAGGAGTCCATATGTTATGTGTACATTAATTAGACCTGCCTGTTATCTCTAGGGCAGCATTTTTTATATATCAAAACACAAAAATAATGCTGCTTGTGGATGCAATGACTATTACTGTGTCCAATCCATTCCCAAATAGTGAAAAAAAAAAGGTCTTTGCACTATGCTTCTCATGTTATTAAACCCAGACTGAAATGAAAGAAAGAAGTGGTAAGAATGAATCTCTGCTCAGATATACACCATATTAAAAGGTCAACAAAGAACAAAAACTAAGTTTTGTCTCCCTTAGAATGTTGTTTCTATCTGGAAAAAATAAATCTGTCCTTTACTTCCTGCCCCAGAAAACATTAATGTTTCATTGCCCAATTGTCCAGAAAAGTTCTCCAATAGTAAGACAAGTGCCCAAAGAGTCTAAAAAGCCTGTAAGGCATGAACGAATGACAAGTTTGTTTTTATGACTTCCTACAGTGAAATGAGAAATTACTTTTCCAAGAGCAGCAATTATAAAGAAGTTTGGTCAAACATGTAGGTCAAACATCTTGCTTTCAACAAACTAAGAAGCATTTTCAGCAAATGTGAAGGCATGGTTTGATGAAAGTATTTGGAAGACAAAGTTTCTTAAACACTTTGGCCCTAAGTGTAAAAAGCTTAATGCCAGTACCAATGTGGATGTCTATCATTTCACTAACTTCAGGTAAATCCAAACAAAATTTAAAAGCCACACCTTTTGGCTGCATTATCTAATGACTTCTGGTGATGTGATTCTCATGTCCCTCTGGGGAAGCAGAGGGACAAAGAGGAGCCTCCCTGGCCACAGCTGACCAGCAATCCTCACTGCTGGGGGCTGCAGCTAAAGCCACAGAGCCACCTGCTGCTGGTCCCTTTGGGGACAGGTAATACTCCTGGCAATATGTGGTTCGACTGTGCCTGTCACCTGATCTGGTGACAAGTGGTAATCAAAAGTCTGCTTGTTCTGTCTGATCTCTGGGCTGTATCACTGTCTTGTCCTTGGTTTGTAATTTCCTTACAGCAGCAGCTACATTTGTGTTTTCCACAGTGCTGGCCACTGGCTGCAGAGGTATGTGCCTCTTGGCTGGGAGTCCTGGTGTGGCTCTTGAGGTGAATGCCCCAGCTGTCCCCACTTGCTGTCTGTTGGTTTGGACCACAGAGCAGTTTTGGTTTATGCAGACTACAGCCTTTCTAGAAGAAACCAAACTACTTTCAGGTGGGTACTTCCTGTGTGCCTACTCCAAAAGCGTTTGAAGCAGCAAGTGGACCACACCATCACAAAATCCTCCAGCATGAACTGAAGTTCTCTGGGAGATCCTGTGACACTCTGAGGTGCTTTTCAGGATGTACAAAGTCCCCCAAACCTGTCAGGCCCCTCATGTTTCCTGCTTTTTCCTG
>NW_009952707.1:3394440-3408363 GCF_000747805.2 Chaetura pelagica | reverse complement strand
TCCTGCTGACTGTTAGCCCTCTGACCTTTGCAACTCACTTCTTCACCTTCCCTAAGACTTTCCCTTCTTAATCTTTTCCCTGCTTTGCTTGCTGTATATTCTGCTGCTGAAGCACCTATCTCTTTTATATCTTTTTTTATTGTTATTTTGGCAACATCGATCTTCTCCCAAGAAACCCAGCACAGAACAACAATAGAGCTTGAAGGAAATGGCATTGCAGCACTATCAGGAATTGTCAGCTGGTAATGAGAACAAGTTCAAGGTGTCTGTGTCCTTGAAGACCCGAGGAAAGAACCATGCAGAGTGGTGTCATGGCAGCTGAACAGATATTTGAGTAGGAGTGCACCACTAAATCAGCCACTTGTTTGGACATCCATGCTCTGGACAGATGATGCAGGAGAGTCATAAGGAGAAGGTGTCCTTTGGATCCTGTTTCTAGACCCCACAGAGTCCCTCAGAGAAAACAAAACCAGGAAAGCTTTTCAGCCCATTCCTAGCTGCAGCTTGCATCACCCATCCCTTGTGCCAGTACTTCTTATTCCAGCCTGAGTAAGTGTCTGCTTTTCTACGAGTTTCTTTTGTGGGGCAACTGGGAGGGAATGTAAGTGGCAGCTTCTGCTAGCAGAGTTTCTGGCTGCCTCTAGAGCCACTGAGTTATGCTCACAAATGCCAAGTAGGCCAGTTAATGGAGCACAAGGAAGAGAAATGTCTGCTATGTGTCCATCTTTTCAGGGACTTCTTTAGGTGTAGGCTGAAAGGACAAAAAATGGCAGTAGGACTACATGGTGAACCATCAGGGCACCTCCCCTGCAGAAAAGCAAGAGGCACAACATCTTGGGTGCAGGTGGCCTTTCATGAGGTGCAGAAGGCATGGCCACTTCGTGAATTTTGGCCAAAAGCCTAGGTACAGGGAAAATGACCAATTTCTCTAGAGATATATAGAGAAAACAGGTCAAGACAGAAGTTCTTGTGTCACTATGAATGGGGGGAGAAGGTTTCCCTGGTGAAAGGGTGCCTTTTTTGTTCTGCAGGATCCAACCAGCTGATTCCACCACATTTCTAGCCCTTAGCAAGCTTCTGTCCCCCATCCATATGAGATGCTTACACAGTCTTGTTCCATGTCCTCCTCTCTCCACCATCTCCCAAGAAGCAGACAGCAAGCAAATTTCCCCTCACCCTCCCTCCTCCTTTCCCTGAGCTGCATGGCATAGCTGCTGGTCTGTCAGCTGCATTTTTCTCCAGCAAAACAGATCACCCTTAGCCTGTGATGTTTCCTGGGGATTGTGGAGGCAGCAGTCATAGCTGCATGCCAGAATGCTCAGAAGGTCAAAAAAGTAATAGATGGCCAGGGCAGACAGGGAGTAACCATGATCTGCATATTGAGGTCCCCTGAGCAGTGAGTGGGTAAAGCAGGCAAACGTAAACCCCTCCTCTAGGAAACATAATGAGATAGCAAAATCAAGTACAGTTAATTGGACTCCACCCTAACCTGCTCAGTTCATCCCATTCATGAAGGCATGGTCAGATGTAGGGGGTCATCTGGCTTCTCCAGCTACTCACAGACTGCAGAAGATGGGCATAAGGCTGCTGAAGAAATTGTTCTCGTGGTCCAGATGGAAAGGCTCAGCCAAGTCCATGCAGAAGCTGTGTAGGACACAGCAGCCATCAGGGCTGCACTGATTTGTGCAGCTTGTGCAGTTTGCCCATTTGTTTCTAATCTGTCAGTCAGGACCTGCCATATTGCAGTCAAGGCACAAAGCACATGCCACTCACAGCCTCTCACAGCATGTGGTTAAACCAGCCCCGTCCTCCAGCGCTGCGTGGGCACGACTGCATCACCCAGCAGCACAGAAGGGCTTCAGCCTTTTCCAGTTTATGCTCTGAATGATCCTACTTGGAAAGAAGATTTCAGCATCCCCTTTGAACTTGATGCTGGAGGTGGGGAAAGCACAGATATCATGAGGGTTCACTACTGAAGCCTGCCAGGATGTCTGTAAATCTGTGTTGGTGAGTCCATCAAGCCCTACTGGCAGCTGAGTGGTAGCTCTTGTGAGTTAAGCAGCTGCAGCTTCTCTGGGACAGGCACTGGATGGCAGAATGGGCCTTGTCAGTGACTGACTCGTGCAGACACTAAGGAAGTTTGGAGGATGGCCTCAGGATCTTTCATCATGACTTTGCCCATTTTGGGTTTGTCTACCACAGCCTGCTGGGCTGCTGGTGAGCGGCACTCAGAGGTCACTGTGAGAGGCAACCACCATGCAGTGCAAGTGGCAGTGAGATGGTGGTGCTAGCAGGGTTCAATGTGAAGTTTTGCAGCTTGCTGATGGTTGACTCATTGGTCTGAGCTAGAGATGAAGACTTTCAGAAACTCAATGCCTTTATTTTCTTCCCCAGGCCAAGGGTTTTCCAGGAAAAGCCAGATTGTTCTGGATGTCCTCCTAGAGGAACTGCTGTGACTACATTAGGAAGCCTATCATTATGCTTCTGTCCATTGAGCTCTATGAACTTATTATGAACCTATCTTAAAAATACTCACTGTATTTCTAATATGTAGTCTGAAGAGTAGGCCTATGGTGTTACCTGTAACAGGACAAGGAGCAAGTGAGGCAGGAATATGATCAGAAGCAAGAAGCTTGTGCATGGGAGGCCTTGTACCAGAGAGGATGGCTGAGGTGAGATGTGGAAGGAGGAAAGACAACTTGAAGGAAGGCAGAGCTTTGAACGTCATGGTTTTCAGTCCAGGAAATCAGACTGCACCTTATCCCAACTGGCACAGGAATGCATACCACTGTTGTAAGGACCTTGGTACTGGGGATTTTCATCTCCTGATCCACTCCTATTCCACTGCCTTTCTTGTTAGCAGGCAGTGCTCAAGTGAGAACTTAAACGTTTTCATTTGTGGGGAGCCAAGTGCACAAATATTTACTTGTGTCTTATAAGCTGTTTTAAAGAAGTGCAAATCTTATGCACTAGACTTGGTGCCAGAACCCAGCAGAACTGCAGGTCAGTTGCTGTGCTTCCCTGCGCAGCTCCCTGCCAATGTGATAATGTGAGAATAAGTTGCTGGTTTCCTGCACAAGCTCTGCCACAGCCAGGGAAGGTGTGCTGACCTCAGGGTGAGATATCTTACAAGTGCTCTCATCACCACAGAATGTGTTATTTAGCATTGTCTCTGCTGATTTTCATTTTCACCCCTTTCCTTGTCCTTTGCTTTTTTAAAACATTGCTGGTTAAAGTCAGGCTCTAGCCTTGCCAATGCTTTTGGAACACATCCCCACACAACTTCTACATAGAGAACCAAGAAATTATTTGGTTGGGTAGAAGTTTGCTGGAATGTTACTGGTTAGCAAAAGGTAATAAAGGGAAGTGCCATTATAAGCACAGGAGTGTATTCAGTGAGTGATGAATGCCCACATTTCAGTGGGGTCACAGTGTAAGCTCCTCAGTGGATAGATACATTTATATTTAATGGTAGGTTTAATTATTATTACCATTTGTTCCATTCTTGTTTTTGTGTGCTTACTACTTTCATATATATAATTTCCCTTAATAGAAGATTTGATACAGAGCCAAAGCATCTTAAAAATTCTGGTTTATTGTGTTACAGACTTTTAAAAATGGGAGTCGGAGTTGCTGGTTACAGAAAATCCTAGAGATGTGTTCAATTTTTCTGAAGGAAATTATTTAGCAAGTAGAACATTTGTCTTGCCCCAATGCTTATCAGAGAAGACAGATTTTTTTTTTAAAGTATGCATTGAAAAAATAGCATCTGATTACATACAACATGTTCTGCCAGATATTCTGAGACAGCACCAGAAGGCACCACATTTCAAGTGGCAACAACATGTCATGGAAATAGCTGAAAAGTCTCTTTTTCAGTAAATTGTCTGTTTATCATGCACTTGTTAACAAGCTGGCCTGTTTGCTTTTACCTTAATTTCCTCATTCTTCAATTGGTAGGTTCATTTTTGCTTTTTAGATAGCTTGAGATTTTCTGTGATTTCAGAGCATAAAAAAAATTATATTTTTTTAAATATACATCATTAAAATTAATTAATTTATCTCATTGATTCATATTGACTTCAGTCCCTTCTTCTCATGTTCGTAAAAAATGACAATAAAAACAAAACCTATGTCAACAGCTTCTTCACCTGTGGTGCTGCTGCTGGTGAACGAATAGGTTGATTTAAAGGAAGATACAGGGTGTCTGGAGGAGGAGCAAGTAAAGTGCTGGTGCTGTTTATTCCCCAGTGTGGCTCACTTGATTGATGCAGACTTTCTGCATATCCCCAGGCATATTCCTTAGCGTGTTCATGCTTGAATGCCTTGTCTGCAAATGGGATAAGAATATTTCTCTTGTCTATTTAGACAGTTATTTCCATGTGGCAGAAACTGGATCTTACGACATGTTGGTACAGAATCCACCAATCTGATCCACTAATACTGGTTCTGTAAATTGGTGGTAAAAACCAACTTGTACGAATATGAAAAATTAAATGTTAATGCCTCAGCCAAAATCTCAGTACAAATTAATTTCACATATTTGAAAAAGTGCTTTTCTTCTTGGCAATAGGCCTCACTGGTCAAAACACAGTGGGTTTCCCAAAGTCTGCTAACATCGCCTTTGAACCAAAAACCTCCAGCGCCTCTGGAGCCAAACAGAAGATATTTTGCTACGCCTACAGATTCCTTGAGGTATGTTGATTGTGGCTGGAGGAAAAGGAGAGGAAGAGGAATTGTTGAAACTCTGAAACAGCCTATTTTCTCACCTCCAGCAATTCTCCTTACACTCCTATTTGCCAATACCTAACTGAGGTAAGCCAGAAGACAACAATTCCACTTGGATAGTGTCAGTCTGTTGAGTTTTGGAAAAGCACCCTTCCTGGTGTGAGCTAGTCTTCAGTGGTACATCAGAACACCCTGTGTCCTGAGAAGGGGTTCCTTAGCCTGTCAGTGACGGGAAGAGGGTGGAAAGGGAGGTGACTTCATTGTTCATCCTGTGTTGAGATGTACAGGGGGTGTGATGAGACTGTTCAGCTACAGGACTTGGTGGAGGAATCTGAGGACAAGACCAGCAGAGAAAATCAGTAGAGAGAGAATTTACCAACAAGGTGTTGCCTGTAGAAGAAAAAATGGGAAGAATGGTAGAGAGGAGAAAAAGACATATTTTACAGGGTTTTTACATTGGCTTCTCAATTCTCATGTCCACAGGAAATGAACTGCTGAAACCTCTCTTTCACCCGCAACTAACCCTTACGTGATGAAATGACAGTGCTGAGGCTAATTGATATAGACTGAGAAAACATCATTTCACTAAGCAAGGGCAGTGATTTCAGGAAGCTGTGACATTTGGGAGCAGACAGGCTAGCCTGTCCTTTCTTTACTAGGAGTAGAGATGCCCTGTTATGCTTAATAGGCTACTGTGGCCAGTAGCTAAAGTCGACCAAAATAGTAAGGAAAGCCCCAACTGTTAGAGCATCTTGGAAGTATGAAGAAACATGGTATTTTGGTGATAAGATGCATGGAAAAGTCAGGGGAGACAGGGAAAATATCTCCTCGGAAGATATTAATGTCCTAAGCAGCTTTTAGCCAGAGAAAGAATAATCTATGTATCTGAAACTCTGTACCAGTAGGACCTTGCAGTACCTACTCCACTACTAACAGCAGTACTGTTTTAAGGTATCACCTAGGCAAAGAATCCTTACTGCCCCATTTTTTAGCACGGGAAATATAAAAGACTATGTGAGTGTTTTGAAGGACCACTCTTCTGGCTAGATGTCAATCCCACATGATACAGATTTTCAGTCATTTCAGTCAGCATCAAGAGATCAAAACGTGACAACTTGAAGAACCAATCGTTGGACAGGTACCATCAGAGGGTTTATGGCCATCAGACCAGTTCTGATGGTTCAAGGAAGAACCTCACATTTTGTATAAACAAAGGACAAACCTTCCACTGTCCTCAGGATGTACCTACATTGCACAGGTAAGTGCACACTGTAGAGGCAGGGTAGGTAAACTAGTTTGGGCATCAAAAGCATGGATCCATATGTAAATGTGCTTGTTTCAATATACTTCTAGTATCTCTACTCTATACTGCAATCTCAGTTGTTTTAACCACTCAAAAGTACCAAATCTTTTAAAACTCATAATTTCATAGTTTCAGACATCTGGTAAACTCCATCTGTGCTATGGAACTATGCTATTTCAAGGTCATGCATTTCAGTACATGATTCTGAGTGCGTTTTGCTCCTGTGTGGATTTAGAATTCTCAGAATTCACCAGAGAGCTCTCTCATCCATCTGAGGCAGAGAAATACTGGGACAATGAATTCTAGAAAAAACTACATCAGAAAATTAATCCATGGGAATAGGTCATGAAGGATAAAGGGAAATAGAAATGGGGCTGCAAGCAAGTGGCCTTACATAAAGTGAGTTTATTGGCAATAATGGAGTTGGCATTTTGCTAAAGAAATGCTGTGAAGCACAAGCACACACCACTTCCATGCAAAAGGAGGACAGGAATTTCAGTTAAACCAGAATGCCTCAATCATTAGCTCTCCTTTGATCTCAACATAAGAAGGAAACATGCAGAACATGAAATGTAGGTCATCATACGAAGGAGTTATACTAAAATGATAATACAAGCATTTATGATAGAAATTACATACAGTGTAAGCTAGCCAGAGAAATATAATGGAAGGAAGGATATTAATGAAAGCATAAAGTAAAAAGAAGGAGTTCAAGCTGAGGTGTTGTACAATACTAAGAAGTGAGGGAAGGCACCAGGGGGAGGGGAAGGCAATTTTTTTTCCCCTTTCTGTTCTAATATACCAAACTGCAATCAAATAACTAGCAAATTCTTCTCTACATACAGAACAAAGCACGTGTTGTTTCTGAATTGCATTTTCTCTTTTAAAAACTTTTCTTTAATTCTTGTGGCCATTCAGAATCCTGGTTTTTCTCTTTCATCATGCAGCTTCTGAAAATGTAGGGCACGGGCTTTCTTGTTTCATCATCCAAGTTATTATTGAAATATTTAATAAGACTAGATTGGGTCAGGGCTTCTGGATACTAGTGTGGTACTACCCTCAGTTTTGTCACTGAATCACCAAGTCCAGTGCCCCACTCCTTTAGTGCTGCCATATAACAAAACACAGAGAATTAGCCTGTTTATAAGCATATCATGGAAGACAGTATCAGAAGCTTGACTAAAATCAAGGTATAGAATGCACATTGCTTCCTCCTACTCAAATGCCTATTACTGGATCATAGGAGAAAAATATTTTGATTTCACAAAATTTGTTCTTGGAGAAAAGCATATTGGTTGTCAGTTACCTCCTTGTTTTCTTTCAGGTATTTACAAATAGTTTAATTTTAATAGTTTTACTTCTTTGGGTGATTGATCCATGATTCCCTGCTCTTCCTTTTCTCCTTTTTAAATGTATTTCTCCTCTTCAATCTCCTGAATTGTCACCATTCTTCCATAAAGTGTGGAGGGAAACCACCAATGCCCCTGAGAGTGCTCACACTGAACTTTATGACAAAAGTCAGGTCCAGCTCTTTTGTTCAAATCCATCCAAGTAATTTCTCACTCTTTCTCTATTCAAAGCTATCACAGTTAAGAGGCTCTAGAAGAGCAGTACCAGTGTGGGAGATTTGTGTGAGGGGTGGAAACGCAGCTCTCTTGCCTGCACTGTCTCACCAGCTCCAGGAAACCAACAGAAGCCAACTGAGATGTGTCCACAAACTCACAGGTTTTGTAAAAGGTGGCAGAGTTTTCTTGAGGCAGGGAGTAAAAGCTAACTGTCTTTCCACTTTGGGGCAGCAGGGTCATGCATGACCAAAAGGCATGTGAAAATCTGGCTGTTCCCAGGCTTGAGATTCAAAGGCTGTTTTGGATATCCAGGCATCACTATCTTTTTGTCATCCTACCTCTCTCTCCTTGCTCTGTGGAAACATCAATGCAAGAAAGCAAATAGGCTTATGTACATTAGGGGAAAATAAGAAGTTTCTTACATTCTGTAAAAAAAAGGAAAGGAAACAAGAAGCATCTTGCTTTTTGGCAGTGAAGCAAAAAAAGCCCTGGTTTCTGCGTCTTGTGTGGGGCAGAGATTCTGATTGAACTGTGGTACAGGAAGGCTTGTGTGCATGCATTAAGGTAGCTCTTTTTCTGGCCTAGGAAATCCAGCTGTGGTTTGCAGGATTGTCTTTCACAGCACTGCTGGCTCATTCCTCTCTGGAGCCTCCCCAGACTGCCGAGGCGGTGGGCAAAGTGAATTTGGTTGCAGGGCACCATCGGGCTGGAGGGAGCTCTCCCACAGTGTGACATGGAGAGGGGCAGCTCACCGGGGTGTGAATGTAAGCCTGTTAGGTTGAAAATCCCCCAAACTGCTCTCATGCAGGTGGCATTTGCTGCCATTGGGCATGCACACCAAGATGAGCATGGGGACAGAGAGCTGCAGGTGTTACCTCAGCTCTCAACCCTGAACTTGCCACCCACGGGCTCACTGCAGCAAGTTGGCAGTTGCAGGACTGCACAGCAGCCCTCTCACTTGGGGGCATGTTCTGGTGCTGCATGGCAGCTACCTGCTCCAGAGAGACACAGGATTGTCTTTCACAGCACTGCTGGCTCATTCCTCTCTGGAGCCTCCCCAGACTGCCGAGGCGGTGGGCAAAGTGAATTTGATTGCAGGGCACCGTCGGGCTGGAGGGGGCTCTCCCACAGTGTGACATGGAGAGGGGCAGCTCACCGGGGTGTGAATGTAAGCCTGTTAGGTTGAAAATCCCCCAAACTGCTCTCATGCAGGTGGCATTTGCTGCCATTGGGCATGCACACCAAGATGAGCATGGGGACAGAGAGCTGCAGGTGTTACCTCAGCTCTCAACCCTGAACTTGCCACCCACGGGCTCACTGCAGCAAGTTGGCAGTTGCAGGACACCACAGCAGCCCTCTCACTTGGGGGCATGTTCTGGTGCTGCATGGCAGCTACCTGCTCCGGAGAGACAGCACTCAGTGTGCCCCCTGCATTGGGAAACTCTGCTTTTCCTCAGGCACAGGCTCCTCTGGGATGCTGGGGGCTCCCTGGCCAGCAAGGTCTTCAGCCCAGAGACAGGTCTTGGAAGATGCTATGGAGACCCCTGTGATGGTCTCAGGCAGCTCTCTGCTGGGGGCACAAACAAACCTCTGGGAATGTTCTGGTGTACTCCCATACTGCGAGGAAGACAGGCCAGTGTTGACCTCAGTAGATGGAAAGAGGTTTGTGGTCTAAGGGGTTGAAGGCTTCACGACGCAGCACGGTCATGGGCATTCTGCTCCACAGAGCCCTTGCACTGAACAGTAGGGAAATGCCAAATGTCCTGAGCTTGCTTCTGCTGTGTATCACAACCAGAGACCAGAAATAGTAGTCTCCTTTCCAAGTGAATAAGGGTCTTCTTTCAAGAAGTAAATTAGTGGCTATTTGTGGATAAAATTTCTTTTGGGCTCGCTTTCACATTTTTAGGGTTTATGGCGAAGGCCTAAAAGGTACTAGTTTGGATTTCTTTCCTGCTTCTTTTTCATCCTAGCAATATCACAAAATATAAAAATAAATACATACATACGTAAAATATATATAAATATGTAACTTCTAAATATAGGTGGAAAAAAACAATAATCACGACTGGATTCCTTGTTTTCTGGAGGATTGCCTGAATGCCTGGTTGTGCACAACCTGACCTACTCACTAAATAACTGAATCTGGTGCATCCTCTAAAAAATGAATAACTTCACCCACATGTTAATTGCTCGGTGCAGTTATATAAGTGTTAGGGAAAACATATACCATCATAAACTTAAGCAATCTTGTCTAAAAATCCTGTTCCTACACAGTTTATTTTACTCTTTTCTCTTGGAATGTTATTATTTTGTAATTGCTGCTGGGTATAAACACATCTAAATGGCTGAAGTAATCATAATAGTAAACAAAAATTGACAAGCCTTTCTTACAAAATACAGCAAAAGAAAAAAGAGACGGACTTCTTATTTTTCTTTTGTAGATCAATTTCAAGTCTCAGATAAAATGACATGTTTTGAAGTGTTTACTACAGACTCCTTTACTGGAATAGGTAGACACAAAAATAGATTAACACTTATAAAAAGCTGTAGCTACTTGGCTGAAAACAGTTTTGCTTCTTACTCGGATAGAAACTGGTAAATATGTCAGAGGAGAAATGGCTTATCTTTCCTTTTGGTTTCTAAGTGCTCATTCTAAGTGTAACAAATAGTTCACATTTTTTAAACACAGGAAAATATATTGCCCATTTTATTCTGAATTGTGTCATGCATTCTTATCTCAAGGAAAATCAAATTGTTTATATTTTTTCTCTCAAGTATCTTGATTTATGGCTTTGAGTAACCTGGGTTGGACTCATGTTCTTACAGTCAGAAGTGGAGTTCTTGGTGGGAATTGCAGCACATGGATCTCCTTAGGTCATGATATCCACACAGTGCTGTCGTAATGTTTAAGGCCGGTTTGAGCAGGGTAACTAAACAACTGCCACCTCTGGGTACCCATATAATCCTAAATGAGTGGGATAACTCAGTATTAAAGTTACTTCCCATGCTGACTCATGTCCCAAAGATTTTGCAGCTTTTTTCTTTGATAAGCCGGTGAACAAGTTTTCTTTTAAATAAGCTATTATGTTCTCAGAGAGCACTTTTAACTTTCAATACGTCACTTACTGCATACACGTCTTCTAACCTTCCAAACCCACATCTTTGCCAGGCTGCCAATGTAAAATAAAGTTCTGGATCTTTCCCCAAGCACTTCCTGAAATGTTTTTTTCCTGTCATTATATAAAGCATTATGGTGCTCTTTCTTTTAAGCTTGCCATCTGGATGTCATTCTTGATTTTGTCTCTTTTTAAATATGCATATTCAGGCTAGACCTGAAATGACGCAGCTTCTTTCCATGCAATGGTTCTAAAAACTGTACTTTCTTTCCCAGACGTTTAATCAAAACTTAACCCTCTGTTATGAAACCCTGTATGCAAACTGGTGCTGCAAAAATTATTTGCCTGACTGCATGGGCCATACAAACCCACTTTTGAATCATCTTCCCCTGTTGCTTCGCACCAGTCACAAGTTTCTTGTCCTCCCCTTCCAGGCACCTCATCACTCAGCCTTTCTTAGGTTAGCTGGTCTTGAAACAATGAAACCTGGCATGTGTTTATTCACATCTAAACCCCTTTTCTCCTGACACCAAGGCTCACAACAAGAGCTGCTGGTGATGGAAGACAAGGTGCCACATCCTGGCCAGGGCTCAGAGTGCAGGGAGTAGAGACTGGCCATTCCAGGGCTGGTTCTGCCTTGGTACCTCCCTCTGAAGGGTCCAGCTTCTGTCCCTTTATAGCACAGGGAGTACAAGGCAACTGTTTCCATATATCAAATTACTATTATGCATAGATTTTTGAAACACCCAAGATTTTAGATTATAACATCTCTAACCTTGAGACTCAATCCCTCTACCTATGCTTATCCAACAAAGAGAAGACAATTCTTCTTGGGATCTTTGGATACAGTTATAAACATATAAAAAAAAAAAAAAAAGAAAAAAAAAAAAGAGGGGGTAAAAAAAACAAGGGGAAAAAAAAAAAAAAAAGCTCTTCAAGAATTGATGTTTGTCTTTTGTGGTGCTTTGTCTTACCTGGTGCTTTGCAAAAATATCCCTGTATTATGAAACTGGATTTCATTACCAAAACTAACAGATGCAAAAATTTTAACAGCAACACTTTTCTGTAATAAGAGTCTTTTTTAAAAATAATGGATGATTGTGCTAAATGTTTTAAGCCTATATCATATCTGTTGGTGTTGTTTAAAAAAAACCCTGAGATTTTCTTGTGGAATTCACAAGATTGGGTAGCCACATCTGTGAGAAAAGCTATTTAAAAGGATGTACAGTGAAACTGAAACCTAAAAAAAGATAAGGAAAAAGGCATGTTTGGTTTTCTGCCTTTAAAAGAAGCCATCACATATCCTGTTGCAATGGTTTGCAGAGAGATTAGTGTGTTCTTAGAACTCATCTGCTTTTCTGTCAGTGCCATTCCTGACCCTGTGGTTAACTGCTTCCTGTACTAATAGCCAACTATGAGATTGTAACTGTACATTTATTAAAGAAACACCCAATACTTGATAAAGTAGCACCAGTTAAATTGCTGTTTTCGTTTCATCATAGTTTGCACTTCGTTTTTTCTTAAGCTAGAGAACACAATAATTAGAAGAGATGACTTGTCTAAGACACACTGGTTCCTGATCTTGCTAGTGGCCACTAGAGATTCCTAGGTGAGAGCACCAGAACCAGGACATGTGGAAGTAGCTCCTTTCTCCCAGCCAACCCCAGCTTTCAGGCTGACGATGTTTTAGAAACTTTGAGTCTGGCTGTGCTTAGTCGCTGCTTTATGCTCTGTGATTTCATGTAACCTTTTGTCACCCAGATGCAGCTTTGGCCTCCACAGCCCCTTGTGGCAGCAACCTCCAGTTCCGTGATTGTGTCTGCAGAAAACAATGTATTTTTTTGTGTTGTTGTTCAAACTTGTTTCTTCATACTATTACTGGATGTCCCTTAGTTCTCCTATTTTGAGGCTTTCTCTGTTCAACTTCTCTGTGCTGCTTAAGATTTCACCAACCTCTGTTCTATTTCCCACTCACTTATCTCTTTTCCAAACTGGAAAATATTAGACTATGTGCTCTCTCCTGTGTGACTTGTTCCTTATTTCTGATCAGCCAGGGCAATGAGGACATGGATGTGAAAAAGTGGCTTGTCACTACAGGAAAATACCAAACCAAGGGTGCCTGAGTCCTGTCATTCCTCTTTCAAAATACAGTTGTGAATCCCTGTGGCAAAGTGCTTCCCCTCGTCTCCCTCTCATACAGTTACTACCCCATTAAGTCATGAGACACTGGTTCGTTTCCTGCCTCTTGCCAGAAGGAGAGTTGAAAACTGTTGTTAAGTTGGTTTGGGTTTTACAGTTTTGCTTTCTCAAGCAGGGAAAGCCAGTGCAAGAACTGCAAAGTTCAGCATGGCAAATTAGGAAATGGTAAATGACAGGTACATCGTTGATCGGCTCCATGTATATATATGGTATCGTGTCAGTTCTTAATTAGCTCCACACAGTGTTATTTCCCAGTGAGTCACTGCATCAGGCAGCCAGTGTGTAACCAGGTCTGTACAGGGGAGGAGGCTCCTGCATGCAGGACCCTCAGCTCAGCTGCTGCAGAGCTAAAATGTGAGTCAAATGCAGAAAGTCTGGATTTCTTGGGTGAATAAGCAGAAAACTACCTGGATTGCTGTCCCTGCCTCCCCAGAATTCTCTATCTTTTATTATTATTATTTTTCCTGAAAGGGGTGAGGGAGAGGAAGGGAAGAAGGAATTACCTGAAAGGGTAATATCTGCTTTTTTTTTTTGCTTTTTTTTTTCTTTTATTTTTCTTTTTGTAGTATGTGCGATGGCCACCTGCCAAGTGTTCTGGACGTCCAGAAACATGACCAAAAAAAGGCAGGTCAGCCCCGAAGCCTGTCTCCGGCAGAGGCAGCAGAACAAGGGAGCGCAGCCCGCGGGCAGAGCGCTCTGCCCGTGTACAGAAAAGGACGAATATGCGCCTGTGACACCCGAGGGTGGGTGACACTCGGGGGAGCGGGTGGGTGACACTCGGGGGAGCGGGTGGCCTCGCGCCGAACCACCTGAACACGTAGGAAACCCATTCACGTGCGTGGGCACCGCAAAGACCTGATGAGGCGCGGGGAAGGGCTAAAGTCTCTGCTTTTTCCCCCCTTTTCCCTCCTGGTGAATGTGTTCTTGACACTCTCCTACAGCTTTGGCTTTAACCCCCTCTGTGCCTTGGCTCAGCGGCTGAACGGAGGGGCAGCAATTCCCGTCCCCCCCC
>NW_009952707.1:3361039-3393386 GCF_000747805.2 Chaetura pelagica | reverse complement strand
CGGGCAGGGCAGGGCAGGGCAGCGCTGTGCCCGCCCCGACCCGCCCTGCTCCGGCTGCTGGGGCTGCCGCTTCCAGGCAGCTCGACTTCTTTTCTGTTCGTATCCAGTTAAAACCACAGCAGCATAAGTGATGTGTGCGTTATCAGTCTGCTGAAGAAGAGTAGTTTTTCCCGTTCTGCCGCTAATTCAGCCGTATACCTTTTATTTTTGTCTTCTGTCTTGTTGCTTTTAGCATTTCTGCCGCTGTCATGGAGTGTTATTAATCTGCCTGTGTTTATGGTGAAAGGAGGAGACAGCTACTTGTGCTCTGCTTGCTGGTATTGCTGATGGCAGATAAGGAAAGCTGGAGAGAACGACTTTTTGTTTATTCTCTTTATTTGTACCAAGTGGAGACCATAGTATTATGCAGACACTTAAGATAGGCTGCTTATCAGCAAGGCAAGCAGCTCATTTAATGCTTAGGGCAATGATATTATCAAAAAATGTTTTGTTAAATGATCCGATAAGACTGTTTCTTCAGATTTTCTTTGCTGCTGTGTGTGTCCGTGTGCTCCTTAGCTGTGATACTCTGAGAATTTAAGCTTTGCAATGTAGACTGTATAGACTGCATAAAAGGTAGGAGTAAGTACTGGGTAATGACTGCTTAGAAGATCCAGTATTATACAGGACATTAAAATAATTGTCACTGTAGGAGAATTAGTTCTTTGTAAATCAGTTTGAACAGTGCATTTAAGGTGGAAAGGAAACCTGTGTTGTACAGGTGCCTTGTTTGTCAGATGTGTAGATAGCAGAGCAGATAATGTCTCTGATTTGTTTGAAGGTGATGGGGCTAGAACAACTGCAGCCCTCTTGGTGTGGGGATTGAACTCCTCATTGCTTGTATATAGACATAATTACTGTGGTTGACTGAAGCTGGTTTAGAATGTCACTCACTCAGACATGGTAGTATTGCTTTAGATGGTATTATCTGTGTCTTCCTGTAGACATGAAACTGGTTGTGACAGTAGTGTGTGCAGCTGGACATGGCCTGTGTTCAGTTCTGAGGTGCTGCTATCTCGGAAAATGTTGCTGAAAGGATCTCTTGAGTTCCTGGCTGTGCTAAAGGCTTTTTGATAGTTTTAGCTTCACCAAAAAAAAAAACAAAACTTTAATAAAAAAGACATAAGGAGAGAAGAAAAAAGTGACCCTCACACTTGGTGCTTTGGTGTGTCCGTTTATTTTAATAGCAGTAAGGTTCTCCCCAGTACTGGATACTTTCCTAATTTTAATGCTGGTAGTCATGCTTTGAAATAAAAGCTTGAGCTGCAGCACTGTAGAAATGAAAGTTGTGGCTCAAGTGTTGTGGCGCTTCCAGCAAAGATCTGCAAAAGGGGAACCTACATGTGCTTTGTCACCTATAAGCATCCCTTCAAATTAATAGCAGAAAAAGTAATAGTTCACTTTGAAAGTGTGGTGAAGGAACAGCACTGCAGTGTTAAGCTGACGTGTTGAGGGTGAATTTTTCAGAACAACTTATTGTTGTTTTTTATTAAATTATCTACATAGTTTTGCCCTCCTAGATGCTTTATCTTGAGATAAAATCTTGCCACCACAAAGTGATGTTTAGCAGAAAATTCAGCCTTCTAAAAAAAATGAGAAACAGTTGGGCAATAAGAACCTTCTGAACAGAAATTCAGGTGCCTTAGATAAGAGTTTTGTTATTGCTTCCATGCTTGCTATGTAGTTATGGACAACAAGAGGTGAGTGAGGCTTAGTGTATTATTTATATACCACAGTATCTTCCTGAGCTCTTAGAGCTTATGATGTTATCAAGTGTGTGCAATGCCATGCAACTGTTTCTGTGGTTTCTGTGTAGCAAGTGTGTTGCCAAGTACATTGTTTGTCTTTTAAAACTGCACAGAAACTGCTCCAAATTGTTTTAAAATTGATTACAAGCAGGTCACATGCTTCATTTTTGGAATTTCTTAGGATTAAGTGACAAACTCGTAGTTGCCTTCACTAAAACAAGAATTTGTACTAGCTCTTGGCACATGACAAATGTTGATGTCCATGAAGGATTTAAATTCTCTTTTGTTTCTTTATTGCTTGCCTTGAAATCTGGCCAACTCAGTTTTGAAGCTTAAAAAGTTTCTGCTTAATGAAACTAGCAAATGTTTCCACACTCGGACTTTTGCACGATCCTGTGTTTAATTTTCAGTGAAGAGTATTCAAGTACAGGTAGTCTTGCTTCTACTTCAGCTCTGCTGCTTATTTTCCAGTAAACAAGACTGTTGAGGTGATAGGTTATCATGGGAGAGCATGTGCTGTGTTTTATGCTGTATCTTTGAAAGACTCAGGAGGATACATATTTGAAAATGAGAAAGTCTTCCTTCGTTTCAGGTGAAATAAATGAAAATGAGGAACTGAGGATGTAGGAAGAACTAGTTCATCTTCTTTCATTTGCCAGCTTTCTGGGATTTGTGCACAGCACATCCATCCTTTCCAGCCTTCAGTGTGTTGGTGGGAGAACAGATAGCATTTGATCTTGCAACAGTAGTAATTGCTGAGATTGGACTGTTATTATGGTGGTGATCACCATGTAAAGTGCTCTTGTGCACCGCTGTCCTGTTCAAGAGTTCCTGAAGATCGTTGTGCTTCAATCTGAGCTGAAACAATGTTTTTGTAAGAAGGCTGAGCAAGCAAACCCAAGGCATACAATGAAAGCCCTTTCATGTCCTGGGTTCAGCATCGCTGTGCTAATGAGTGCAGTGCAGTAGCAATGGAACATGAGATGGGACTGGTCACTTGTGTGTAATTGCCTGTGATCTTGGGTTCACTTTTCAGAAGTTAATCTAACAAGTTGGAGAAACTTTTATCAATTAGTAGATCAAAGCTTTCAGTGGTTATATGACTGGTGCGTGCCTCAAAATTCTTCCTCTGGGGAGGTAAACAGAGCTTGATATTGCTGCTGGTGAGCCAGGATTTCATCCTGGAAATACAAAATCATTTCCTTTGAATCAGGATATGATATATGAACCTACTGCTGTTGAGTCTGTGCACTGTTTAGACAGGAAGTGAAGATGTTTTAATTGTAGAGGAGAGTTGATGGGGTCTGTCATAGCTATGAACTTTAGGAAAGCAGCAGCAAGTGATAGTTCAGCAACACACCACAGCATTCTGTAAAACTTAAGTGGTAGAACTAAGCATTCCTTCTCTTATTTAAAACATACACAAATAATCCATCATGCTCATATCCCAAGAGGCAAAACTTTTAAAATGCATTGCAGCCAGTTAACTGGCCTCTTAGCAGGCTGAGGTATTTGGGAGTATGAGCTGTGCAGAGCACACAGCTGTTGCCACAATAGCTTTTCTCCAGCTGTCATGCAGAGGTCTGTCACAAAATACCCCACATTCCCTTCTAACTCAGCCCTTTGTAATATTCAGGTTTCCTTGCTCAAAGGGAATACAGCTTAGCAAATACCTCATCTCTCTCTGCATTTTTTAAATCCTGCAGTTGCTATTTACTTTATGGCTTTTTTTTTGTGTTAAACTGAACAATGTATAGCTAGTTTTAGCAGCATACAGCAAGAAAACCACTGTTTTATTCTTTCAAATCTGCTCCACAAAATAGTGGATGTTTTTGATTAGAAGAATTGTTAAAATAATTTGTCTTAGTGTTTTTCCTCCATTGCTTTTGTTTTCTGACAAATGACTTGTACATACTGAGTAGACTTTGTTGACTCACAAGAGTGTATTAGTTAATAAATGTCACTGGAACCTTGAGATATTATTGACTAAATGTAATTCAGTGTGGCTGAGTTGAACTTAGTTTGTCAATCATCTGTAATGCATAAACACATTCAAGACTGCTAAAACACTTAATGTAACATAAAATGTATGTAGGGGTCCAGTGTTTGTGGGGTTTTTGTGTATGTGGGTTTTTTAAAATTATTTTATTTGCTTACTGATTTACAAGCTTAATTATTTACTTCCAGACTTGTAAAATAAAATATTTTTCCTACTGCTATTAATCTGTCAGTAACAAGTTCTGATTGGAGCTTAGCTTACTTTCTAACTAGGGAGTAAAATGAGTTGGATATAGATTTGTTGACTTCTTAATGTCACGCACTTGTCTGAAAGCAGGCATATATGATGTGCAGATGGGTGGTGAGCAGCTGCTCAGGCTTTTTTTCCCCTTTTTTCTTTCCTTTTCCAGGCTGCTACTTTCACAAGACTGTTAGTTCTCATTTACTAGCAAAAAAGCTAAAGGTGTGTTATCCCAACATATCTTTGATAAACCTGTTGAGCAAGAAAATAGCTTGTTCTGAATTTTATGGTAAAGCTCTAAAATAGAGTAGTAAAGCAGATTGAAAAGCAACAACTGAAAATGCAGCTGGTGTTTGAGCTGGCGTGCTGAATGCTTGTAAGACCCTGGTGTCTTAGCATACCAGTTTTGTATGCTAGATTTGAGGGGTGTGCAAATCCCTCTGCAGTTTCTAGGTATTCTGACTAACCGTTGGTGACCAATAAAAAGTTATTCAAGTAATCCCATAAGAAAATCAAAGGAAAAAAAATGCCATGAATTCCAGGCTGCAGATTCATGCAGGGCTACATTAGGACTGGTATGCTTACATTTTGATAAAGCATGAGGCCTTCTTATGGTGAGTAGAACAATGTAATGCAAGGTGACAAAACACAGGCTAGGAGAGTGACTATTGGCATCTACTGAGATTGAATGAAATGAAAGTTCTAATGAAAACAAAGCACCTGTGATGCAGTCACCTGGAATAATGGGTTGTTGCACTTCATGTGTAACTTGAACAGTTTGGCTCCTTGCTTTCTAGAGCACTGCTACCAAAATAAATAAATAAAAATTTAAATATTGCCCTGCTTAGGCCTTTCTACAGCCTGGGAAATGTAGTGCAAAACTTCAGGCTTAACCTGTATGTTAGAAGGAAGCATTGATTTGCATGTTAGAGTTCTGGTATAGCTAGGGTTCAGAGTTGAAAATGTGTGGTGTGATCCCCTGATGTCGTGCGCGTGTGGCAGCTTGTTGAGAGGACCAAGCTGTGCAGTTTTACCTGGTAGTTGCCTGGTACCATTGACTAGGTGTTGCAAAGAGCAGCAGCTGCTGTAGGGGCTTTGCTGACCTGGGTTGCCCTGAGAGTGTACAAGGCAGCTCTAGCAGTGGTATAATGCATTGTAAATTGCACAGCATCTCTGCTGCCTGTTAATGTACATATGGGGTAGAACTGAACTGGGTTCAAAAGCTGGCATAGATTTGGAGTAGTGCTTAAATTTTGAGATGCTAATCATTCTGGGTTTGAGGAATTTACAGTCTTTTCCCAAAGTGAAATTCCTTTGGGAAAACTTAAGCCACACTGCAGTCAGAAAGAGCCTTTCCATGTGTTAGCCCCTAACAGGAGTTGCTTATATAGCAAGTAAATATTGACGTACCTTTTGGTTATCAGGTTGTCTTCTATTGCCACTTGCATAAGGAGTACTGGCACAGCTCCCTGGGTTACTGGCTGGTGTGCCCTTTGCACTCTTGGGGATGAATAGGCAGCCGCTGACCCGCAGCCCTGTTCCTCCTTCCCCTGCTAGAGGGAGAGGCTCTTGCTTCTGCTTTTGGCTGGAGTACTGAATTCCAGTTTTCAGTAGTAGTGGTAGAGGGTGGCTCTTAAAAGTAGAGCCCTTATATCAGGAGAACTTTGAAGAACCTGAATGGCTTGTGTTTGTGTACCTTATGTGACCTGTCTGCACTTCAAAAGCATTACCCAGGACCAAAAATGTGACTGAGCTTCTTGACGCACCTGAAGAGAAATACCAGCCTCATGAAGTGAAGTGTAGCAGTCTTCTGGCTAGCTGGTAGGAAGCTAGTTTTTTTGCAGACCTTCCTAAATAAGTCACACTCCAGGTCTAGACTGATACGACAAATGTGGATAATTTCTCCATTGGTTCTGACAACTCAGGTGGCATAACTGCACAGGTTTGGTAGTCTTGTCTCCAATTATGGCAATAAACACCATTAAAGGAAAATATAACATCCAGGTAAATTCTGCACGTACTGTAAATGTGTTCTATTTCAAGAAGTATGTAAAACCAGCATTAAAACTGAAATTACATCTATAACCGCTCAACTTATCCCTGTTGCTTTGCTTAAAACATGTCCAAAGATTGACAGTTTTTTGACTGAAGGGGGTCCAGATTAAAAGACTTAATTATAAATAATACTGATAGGCAGTGTTTGCCTGGCATATTATTTGCCTGACTAAGTTGCTGGATTTTTGTATTGAAATGCTGACAGATTCTAATAGTAGCCTGTTGTGAGAAATGTAGAGTTGAGTTAATCCCAAATGAATTATTTCTGAGCAGTGAGTGAGGCCCTTCTGTTTTGTCTTGAACTGTGTCTTTCTTTATTAACAGAGATAGGTTCTGTGATGATGAACAGGTTTGGGCATATTATTTGCCTGACTAAGTTGCTGGATTTTTGTATTGAAATGCTGACAGATTCTAATAGTAGCCTGTTGTGAGAAATGTAGAGTTGAGTTAATCCCAAATGAATTATTTCTGAGCAGTGAGTGAGGCCCTTCTGTTTTGTCTTGAACTGTGTCTTTCTTTATTAACAGAGATAGGTTCTGTGATGATGAACAGGTTTGGGTTTTTTTTTTTTTTTGTTTGTTTTTGTTTGTTTGTTTTTTTCCATTTGATTCTGTGCCATTTTAATGTACTACCCCACAGCTGAAGTGTGGTTGCAGCTTGGGTCTGGGATAGCCTGTAAGGCACTCTGTGGGAACAGGTTAAAAAAAAAAGGAAATATTTCTTTCCTCTCTTTATAACTAACTTGAAGTAGATAGCAGACAAAAAGGATGTTTACTTAATCTGTTTGCTTTGCCTTTTCTTACACTCCTCTGATGACACACCATGCATATATGTAAGCTAGTCACATCCCAATGTGAAAAATGCCTGATATGCTGCACTGCTTCTAGATGTATCATCTATGAGGTTAAAATTACCTTTATTTTAATAGATTGCTTGCTTTTACTAGGTTGCCTCTAAGAGGGCTGGCTGGAATGCAGTGTGTGATGCACAGTTTGTGCTGTTCATGGTTAAGTTGAAGAAGGTCACGTATTCACGTCTGAAGCGCTTGATCTTGCGACTAATCAGGCATTGTGTGCAACACTGCCTGTCGTTAGTGGGGTCAGGGGTTCTCATCCACCGCTGGAAAGGGAAAGGCTGGAGAGCTTGCACTTGAGCTGTCCCCAAGTATCCACTGAGCCTGGAGGCTGAGATGGGTGGGGGTTACTGAGGAGGACTGTAGTGCACTTATATAGTAGCATGAGGAAGTGCTGTAAGCTCTTCCTGCAGATGGAGCTCCTGTTGGATGATGAAGTTCTGTGGTGATTTTTGTAACGTACAAATGTGCTCACAAAGGACTGAAAAGGAGGAAATGCATTTCCAGAGGCTTGTGTGGAGCTCCCCAAAACGGCAGTGGGAAGCAGGGGCTGTGTGTGCAGCCACCAGGGCCATGCTTGAAGCTGTTGCAGGTTGGAGCAGTGTGTGGGTGCAGCTGGAGAAGTTGAAGGGCCTTGAAAGTGAAGGCAGGTTGGTTGTTTGCTTTTTGGAAGGGACAGCCAATGGGAAGGCATAAGGCTCAGCCAGTATTTTTGCTCTTCAAGCCTGAAAAACAGGGCTTTGCTGTAATTGTCTTTAATTTGATAAACTAGTGCTACCAGTAAGGACGAAGACTCTGCAGGTCCCTGCGCTGCCACAGCAATTTACCACTGGAGCTATTTACTCCACGCAGTTCTCTGAAACTCTGCAAGCAATCAGAGTTAAAAATAACCAGGGTATGTTTTTACCCAGGATCGGTTGCCCTGTCTGTTTCATGCTGTGGCTCTGCAAACAACTTCATCTGGAAGTCGTGCTCATTTAACCAGACCTGTACCAGCTTCTTGGCTGCGTCCAGAAAGTAAATTGGAGTTTCTGGCAAATCTAGAAGGGAGTGAGTTCACATGGTAGGAATGTACGCAAAAGGACGCTATTAAAGATAGCATAAAGTACTAACTGCAGGGACCAGCGTGCATTAATAATTAACTAGAAGTTAACACTGACACATAAAAATGCTACAGTTCAAGCAAAAAAGAAATAGCGTAACACTAATAACTGAAGTATTCTGCAGAAATCTACATGCAGAAGACCTATGGGATATATTATTTCTCAGCAGATTAACCTTAGAGGCACATTCATAACTATCATGTGTGTCACTTTCCTCAGGTCTTTCAAGCCAGAAAATATACTTGAGTTTCCACATAACTTACATATAAATCGTTTTTCTAGTCCTGTTCTAAGTATTCTTAACTGTAGTGGCATCATATTTATAGATATATATATGCTAGGAAAACAAGACATTTTTAAATCATTGCAGTTAGCATTTTGTTTTTTTCTGGCAAAATGAATTTGATCAGCTCATACCACAGAGCATCTTCAGCATTCTTGATTTAAATCTATATAAATCTATAAGCCTACAAGCAAATCTGAGTATTTTGCTTCTCATGTGGTAAGCAAAGCATGATGATAGGATGATAGTGATAAATTAGTGTGAAACACCTAGCATCTTTAGGTAGAAAGTGATCTGTTTAAATTTCTTCTGTTGTTAGACTTTTTCTGTGTAGATAAAGTAAATGGGATTTCAGTAATATGTACTGCTTCAGGTAGGGGGTTTCTAAATTACACGTTCCTAATAGTATTTCTGCACTTATCTCTCCTTTTATGAAGGTCCTTTAAAATAATGTATTAAAAAAAGTGTATGGTTTAATTCTCTCGCTTTTGGTTCAGTATTGTGTTGTGCAAGTTAAAGTGCCAACTGTCAAGGTGCAAAACCTTAAAGCTCTCATCTCATTTGGTTGGTACAATAACTAAATGTTGAAGCTGTATACCATACTTTGGTTGTTGGAGGGTTAGTCAGCTGGAGGCACTCTCTGAAAGAAGTCACTCAAAGGTAATTGGGCTGCACACTTGAGCGTTATTTTAGCTTTGAATGCTACAGGAAAGCAAGGTTTTCAACAGTAAAGATAATTTAGGATGATTCTGCTTTTAGCAGTTACGCGGTTCGTAACTTGCTCTGTTCCGTGGCTTCAGCCATCAGGGCTGATGTTATGAAAAGGATCACACAACCCCAGGTAAAATTCTCTGTGGTTGGTGTGGACCAGTGCAGTTACACTGAGACACGTGTGCAGGCAGAGTGAGTGGGGGAGGGATGGGACAAGCAGCAGCTTCTGCAGCGGGTTAACCACTGAGGATGATTTTGTGTACAACTGCATGAAGCCTTGTGCAACGGGGGAAGTTAACCTGTTCCAGCTCTGCTCAGGATGGAGAATGAGACTTCAGAGTGGTTGCTCTTATCATGTAGACCAAACACAAGAAGAGTTGCAAAATGCCTCCTGTATGTAATACTGATCAGTGAGTCCTGTTATCTGATAAAAGGGTGTTCAGCTGAAGTCTCTCTGACTTTAGACTGTCAGATCAGCTCATGGAGCAAGAGATTTGATTTCTATCAGTTTCAGCTGGAAAAGTCAAGGCAGCTCTGAGGCTTCAAATTATTGTGGTCTTCTGACTCTAGCTAAAGAAGGTGTCTGTGCATCTCTTGAGATCCCTAAGGCTGAAAGTTAGTTTAGTGCCTGTTAAGAGAGTTAGCACTTTGATCCCCTCAGTTGCTAGTTCTGAGAGCATTACTTTATGCAAGGAGACATGTTAAAATTCAGTGTTCTACCTTAACAAGGAAGTTTAAACCTGAAAAAATTGGGAATTCTGTATCTGTGGCCTAAATCTACTAGATATAGAAAGTGTTTGTCTGCTGTGGAGTTTCTGCTCTATCTTGCTGGAAAGGTAAACTCAAATATATTGACACATACCATCAACTTGTTTTAAGTTTAAAAAAGACACTTCAAAGCTCATCTGTTGAAGTAGTTGAGGACACTTTTTGCTGTTGAAAAGTTTTTGCATCCATTAGAATGCATATAGTGTGTATCAGGTAACTGAAGGTTTTGATAATGTTCCTTGTCTGTGAAACTAATTTTTAGTCATGTATATTGTACAAAGGTTGATGGAATTCGGTAATATTTGTAAATTTGAACTTGCTCATTATTGCTGTTTCTGGGATTGTATGGGAGAAGAGCCTCTGATCTGAAGTAGTCGCCTTCCTTGTCCCAGTATTATCTGCCTTCTTCGAAGTAGGTTACATTCCACACATTTTTAATAGTGGCTTCCCCTCCTCCATAGCTGCTTTGACTTGTTTTGTGGGAGGACTTGAATATTTCAACTGACACACCAGAAGCATTCTCCCAAAAAAGGAAACTGATAATAGAATTGTTCACTTTGGGAAGAATTTGAAAATAATCTAATCTGTGCTGACTGGATGTCTGTTCAGTGGAATTGTTACCCAGGGTCTTAAAATCCTGCTGAGTTAGGGATTTTGCTCAAGGTTTAAGACTTTGGGATTTTTCTAGTTTAAGAGCTAAAATTGCACCTTGAAATTCTGTGTTCTGTGCATCTCTTCAATTTAGAAGTATTTTGAAGAAAATAAACAAAAGCCCTGCATCTCTTTGTGTGATCTCCTGGAAAAGGTGCTGGCCTGCCTCGCTACGTGAGGGGAAGGTGGTGATCTGGAATAATTTGTTCAGGGTGATTGCAGAAGATGAATAATTTAAGCTGCAGTCACTTGCTTCAGACTAGATAATTGAGTTTTCTAACAACCAAGCAGCTGACGTTAAAACTTAAAAATATCCTGCAGTGCATGTACTGTAGCTAACTGCTGTGTACATGAGTACTCCCATGCCAGTGGAGTAGCCTGAGAAATTTAAAAATATTTCGGCATTTCCCCAGTGCTAGTAGTTATTATGAGATGCTAATGGGATTGCCTAAACACTGTGCAGCTAAGTAGCTTTCTGCAACCTCTTCCTTGAATGGATTATGTACCTCTGGCCTCCCCAGAATCTAGAAGATACATGAAGTATAGTTATTGAAAGGGACTTGTGCTACTTGATATTCATGGGCAAAACTGTGTGTCTGCTAGTTCTGTTACTGCTGACTGAACACCTGGTGTTGGAGCACTGACTTCTTGTCAGCTTCCACCCTACTGCTTTTAAATGTGGTCTGTCACAAACCAGTGGCCACCAGCTCTCCTAGCAGTGGGCTGCCATAGTGATTCATAGCAAGATATCCCTAGATTTGTCCTTATGTGTTCAGGATCTGACAATCATTTCCTAAAACTGAAGCACATGGGCTGTCAATCCCAAAACATATTTCAAGTATTTGTTGCAACTCTGCTTTCTTTCTAAAAAAACTCCCAAACCAAGAAAATGAAAAACTGCAGTGGATTAGTCTGGTCTTGTTTCTGTTCAGCAAGTTTGTAATGCACATGGCCCATCTAATCAGGTTTGAGTTTTGTTCAGCACGAAAGGTTGCTTTTACCACATGCACAGAAAATGAGTCTAGAACACCTACAGTTTAAATAAAAATATATTCTAGTGCTGTAACAAAGCTTAAAAGGCAACCTCCTTGTCTTTAATTGGTAGCATCCAGCCTGTCCTGGTAAATAACATTAGCTTTGTTGAATGCTCAAAGCTGGCAGAGCGTGTGGTGATAACTCTGTGCTCAGAGGTGAGTTCACACTCGACTACGTACAAGTTAACCAGCAAGAAGATAAGGTGTTCTGAAGAGTTTCTGCTTGTCATACTGATGTACTGCCTGTCCAGAGACTTCACCTGTGATTACTGAAAATCTGAGTAACACTGAATAGTCCATTATTCTAAGTATGATGAAGTTGAAGAACCTGTTTCTAATCTATAAAAATGAGAGAAACTAATGTGCTTTCCTGTTGTTTCAGTGCAGAAGGCTGGCTGCCTGTGCATTCCACACTGTTTTCTCTTCACTGAATGCCTTTACCACAAGATCACTACTCAGTAGAATATGGGAGCGGAAATAACAGTAGGGTGTTTTTTTCAAAAAACAAAAAAACCCCACTGATCAAACCCCATGCATTCTAAAACCTTCTTCTGAAAGCAGACAAATTGAAAGTCTTTGCACACTGCTCACGCACTTTAAGATGGCATTCGCTGTACTGCTACCTTTCTGCCTTTAAACAAAGTGTTTGCGTAAGTCCTTTGCTCAAGAAGCAATCCAATAATGATGTTCTCTCCTTATTTAAAGTCATATGTTGTTGTGTGTGCCTGTCAGACCAGTCAAGAATATTGCACATTACAATTTGAATTTAGAAGTTGCTCTATAGATAATTTTCTTAAGGAAAATGAGTGGGCTTAGGTGGAGGAGTTATGTCCTTTCCTCAGGACAAGGTGTCTTCCTTGCTAGATGTGTGATAAAGCCCCTCTTTCAAGTGCTGCTCTTGTTCCTCTACTGAAGGGCTGCCACATGCTGTGAATTTGGCTAGTTTGGGATGAGTTTCTCACTTCTGTACATGCTCTGAATTAAACTCGGGTAATTTATTATCTGCACAGTTTCTATCATTGTAAACTTGCTTGGAGAGAGGAGAATGTGGGTTTATTTTGTTGCTAATGGTTTTATTTGGGGATTCTGTATTTGCTCTGTTTCGTGCCACAGAAATTCCCGAGTTGCTGTCTTTCTCCCTGTGCTTTGCATGGGATAGCTGATTCTTTTGGTGCTGTGTCTTCTGCACTCCTGCATCAGCCTCCACTTGGATATGATCTCCAGAAATGACGTGAGGATTGAATTGATTGCTTTGGAAGGGTCCAAAAGGCAACTCAGAACAGCAAAGTTACGTTTCAGGAGGAACGGTTTCCCTTCTGGAAAATCTTGTGGGACCTGTCAAGCTGAAAGACTGTAAACTAGTGCAGTGTAGCCAATTATGGCATTTGATAGTATAAGTTTAATTTGTCATGTTAAGGCAATAAACAAAAAGGACTTTCCTTGTAACTAACCTGTGTAGGAATGCAGTACTTTCTGTGCTGTTTCTTGAATTTGTACTAGTAGCCTCTTTTCTGAGCTTGCTATCTGCTTTAAGAATGGTGGTGTAAGTAACTTTTTTTAAAGGCAGAATATCTAATGAACAAAATACTGGGTTGCTTTTGTGGCAGCGGCTGTTCACAGAATGTTCACAGCTTCACTGAAGATTTGTTGAGAGTTAGTAATCATAAAATTGGAGAGAGATAGAGGCTGGTAGTGAAATAGAGTTGTCTGAATAAATACAACTAGCATGATTGAGTTATTTTTGTGAGTCCTTGTCCTTCTTCACTTTAGTCACACTTGTACATGGTTCAGATATGTTGACCAATACTTTTCATGACCTATATTTGTATGAGGTTCAGCTGTGTTTTCCAAATAATGGTGCTTTTCTCTTCAACTGTTGCTTGTAAAGGAATATTATATAGAGAAGTGGGCATGTGAAATGCATTTCCTATGCAAATGAAGTGAATCATGTGATCTGGCTGCTCTGTGCAGGCTGACAGCAGCTTGTAAGTTTAGAAAACAAGTTTATTTGAGAATTTATGTAAATCCTTTGTAAGAATGAGAGCACAGGGGACAGAGGGGAAATCACCTTGCTGGAAACCCCCAGAGCAAATCTTGACTAAATGGTGTTTCTAAACTGAAGTATCTGAATTTGCACCCTTTGTGGTCAAGCACAGACCTGTAATGAGCCTAAAAATCCAAAAGCCTGCCAGTCTCAAGCATGGGACAATGAACTGGTCAGCATGAGTATGGTGCAGGAGAAACGCAATTGCTTTTTTTGGTGGCATTCTTCACTTTTTTTCCTTTAAAACTTGAAACCCTGCTAAAATACAAGATGGTGTTTTATTCAAAACAGGCCTAGCAGGAGAGCATAATAGGACTATTTAAGTGAAATTTGGTAAAGAGCTGTCCTTGAAGTTTTGCTTGGACATAAGTGGGTGGCTGTGAAGATTTAGCTGTGCTCCTCTTAATACCACATGCCAACAGAAAACCGGACTAAAATGTGTTTAAATAAGCATAGGAAGTTACAATGTTGCAGCAGGATGAGGAGAAAAATATTTTGCTTAACTAAATTGAGCTGAGATCTGTTGTAGGTAACCTGGTGGTGCTTCTGCACTCTTCTAGCTGGGATGGGCATTTCCCTAAAGTGAGGAGTGTGAAAGAATAAGCTACCATCAACAGAAAGGAGAGACCTTTTGGGTGGGGGGAGCCTACTAAGCTCTGGGACACCAGCAAACACAATACTAGAAACACTCTTTGAAAGGTTTGTGTCTGCAGCACAGATGGTTCCCCTGAGTTTTTTAATGTGAGGTTTAGGTAAGGAGCAAGGGAAGAATACAAAAAGGAGGATGAGCATTTCTAGGTCTGATGGAGGTTTGTGTTCTTTCAATGGTCTTAGGTTCTGTAGATTCATTTAATAGTCTTTAGAGAGTTGGCCGCTATATTGGAGGAAGAGCATTTTTATGTTAAAACCCTTTCTATACAGCATTAATTTGCTAGTCAATTACTTAAGCGAAGCTGGGTTTACAAGCTTTAGATGACAGAACCAAGAGTGCAGAATGGCTGTCTCAGTGCTGTGCTATCACAGCAGGTGTGGCTAGGTTAACATTTGAAGCTCTTTAAAGAAATAAAAGCACTGTTACCTTTCAGTTTGTGTGCTCCTGAATGAGGCTGTGTATAGCATATGCTCTTAGATGGATCTTTAAATTCTCCTTCCCCTTGGAGAAACCTCACAAACTGTGAACAGAGAACTGTTTTCGAACCTGCTCTAACATACTGCTGAACAAGATGTTAGAGAAGAAGTTATCAGACCTTGCTTTCTAGTCATCTTAACGTCTCTGTGACTTTAACACATGCTTGTGTCTTAAACTGTGAATTCCCTAAACAAGGGATTGTCTGTGGATAGTGTTTAATGCAAATCATGTTTTTATCTGTTACTTAGAATCAGCTCTACCATGGGAAATGATGCCGCTCAGTGTAAAACTGTTCCAATCTTTCATTTGCCACCTTTACTGCTACCATAAATGGCCATACTGTAAAAACATTTGTTGACTGTGTGGTGTTTGGTTATGTAGCACCTCAGCTAAATGTTTGCTTGCAGTTTCTTGATGTGGTTCCTAATAGATGTGGGTTTTCATAATGTGAAAGTAAGTGTTTGCACATAAACCTGCAGTTTGTGGCATGATACAATGTGAAGCAGAACTTAACATGAGAATAAGGCTGCTAATGCCCTTCTTTACCATGCTGTGGTGCTGGGTTTTGTTAACTGAATGATAATGGTGACTTACAGGAGATGTATTTTTTTTTTTTTCCTTAGCTATAGCAGCACTTGGTTTGAGGAATAATTACATTCTCACTGAGATAAAACAGCCCTTGCTATTAGTATAGTAAATTCTCTGAAAGTATAGAAGATGAGATTAACACCTAACTGCTTAGGTCCTCTAGCTCAAAGGTCATGTGAATTACTAACATTGTTAGTGCTCTGCATGTTTCGCATTCTATGCGGTGTCTGTAATAATTCCAAGCAAAATGTGAGCTCCCTCTGAGTTTGTGTTTCTCTGCTATGTGATTTTGGGTGATGCTGACTAAGAGTAGTACTACACCTGCAGGTGCATAGATGGAAGGGGAAGAAACACTGTGGTTAGTTTTAGTATAAGCAAATGTTTTGCTGGTAAATATGCTTTTTTTTTAAGATGGAAATCGATGCTTGATTAAATACGTAGACTGAATATTGAAGACAAAAGCATTTTTAAGAAAATCTGGGAGCATAACCACGTTTCCATTTGACAGTCATACTTTTTACTTGAAAATGTTAAGCTGCAGAGGCTGAAAATTCTACTACTGCTTAGAAGCGTTTAAATTGTGATTACTGGGGCTTTAAGAGCTCTTCCTTTTCCCTGTATATCAGCTACCAAGCTGATTTTAGCAAGGCAGTCCGTGTAACCTGTTTACAGATTCATAGAACGGTTTGGGTTGGAAGGGACCTCAAAGATCATCTAGTTCCAACCTCCTTGCATGGGCAGGGACACCAGTTCTGCGCTATGAAATCTTGCTCACATGTCAGGATTAGCAACCGTAAAACCACTCAGTAGTTTCTGGTTCCTGAAATTTGAGTCTGCCTACATTTCCCCATATGTAAGTTGCAATAATAGCGGTCATGTTGTGCTTTTAAAGCCATCTTTAATTGGGAGGAGAACTACTCAAGAACTTGCTTCTGCCAGGCTCTCATGTAAATGTTTGTTTTGTTTGGCTGCCATGCTGTTGGGGCCTGCCTGCCTGGGTGCAGCCACTTGCTTGGTGAAACAAAAGGAAGGGTCCTCCATTCATCTTCTACCAGGAAAGCAGCTCCCCTTTGTTTGTCATGTGATTCTGGTGTTGATGGAACTTCATGCACAATGTAAAAATAATTTGGGCAAAATAGATACACTGCCCAGTTTGATGTATTTGAGCTAAGCATAAGCAAGTCTGGATTAGGGGCAAGATAAGTGTAGCATAGGTATTGGCACAGTTACTTAGTAACTTCTAAGACTTCACAACCATGAGTCTGGTGGTTTGGTTTTTTTTTTTGTTTGTGTTTTTTTTTTTTTTTTTAATTTAGGATATGTTTTTCCATATTGCCTCTTGTATTTCTTCTAGGAACTTCATCTAGCTGTCTGGGACGTAAAAGTTCCAGTACACGTGGCTTTGCTTCTGAAAGGTCAGAAATGAAATGCTACATTTCCTATGATAAACAATCCTCATGCACTGTACTGCAACTTACCCCTTGATGAGAAAACCATTCTGAAATGCACTGATTGTCAGATGAGAAGGAGTAACCTTTGATCTGAAAATCTGCCACTGGTGGTACTGAGAGACTCTGAAGACATTCTTCAAGGACATTAGGATGTAACTCTTCTGCAAGCACTGATTAAGCTGGCAAGAAAGCATTGTACTCTGCTGGTATCTGTGATGGAAAATACTCAGTATTTTTTTCAAAGAGTTTTTTCCAGCTGAGGCTTCATTTCAACTACACAATTGTGTAACCTGTGCTGCATGTTCCTTGAAATTTGCATATTGTTTTTATAATCTTTTGTTCTTATAGAAAGCTGGAGGTTTTTTAATTGGTGGTATTGATTTGAACCACTACTTATGAAGCAGTATTCTACATCTGTGAGACCAGCTTCTGTGTCAAATTCTTGTGCTTTTCAGTAGGCATAATGCCCCATGATTTCAGGTCAGCCCGCATCACTGAGATCTTTGTGTCAGGTGTATCTCTGCTGAGATGGGGTAGGATTTCTGTCTTGCTTAAAGAGTAACTTACCATGTTGCTCTGTTAAGACTGGCTGACTGACAGAGTCCAGTCTTTTTTTCTTTCTCTCTGTCAGAATTGAATCTGTCGAACACTGTGCCTAAGCTGTCAAACAAAACAAAGGAACTGCTTGTGTGCTGGGAAGCTCTGAACACACTGTCCCTAGAATGAAAAGGCTTACACAGCCTGATTTACCTAGGAAGAGATCCCCTTCCCTTCTTTTCACTATCTCAGTTGGGTGGGTTAACCTGACACCCTAGGAAAAGGAAAAAATATTCTTCAGTTTTTTGTTGTTCATCACTAAATGGCAGACTAAGGTTACAAGTACTTCTTGATGTGCCTGGGTTAAAAACTTGACACTGAAATGTCTCTTGGAAAAACCTCTCTTTGTTTTAGCGAGTGGAAGGCACATTTTCATCGTAGAATACAGTGTGATGCCTGATACAGATGTGCAAAAGCAGCTGGTGTTGGGGCATGACAGGTACTCCCTGCTGCTGAGCTGCCCGTGGCAGGTGGGACTGTGGCATGGAGCTCCCACATCAGCCTGGTTTGGTGTGGCCTTCAAGACATGTCCAGGTGCAAGGAGAATTCACTACCTTCACTGCCTTGTCAAAAAGTGTGTTTAGTGTGCTGTCGCTATTGTAGCATGAACTTTGTTGATAGCTTGCCACTTGCAAGCTGTTCAGATACCATTTCCTAAGGGGAAGTTGCCTTGTGTGTTGATTTTAATTGATTTGGCTGCTGTGTGCATCATGCAACTCCTGATGTTGGCACCCCATAATGATTAACACACTTTCAGGAACTCTTGTTATTCATAGGTACACAACTGATTCTTTCAACATCGTTTATGCATGACTCAAAAAGACAACTGCTTTGTGTATTTGACCTAGCTGGGTAAGAATTTTGAGGGTAGGCTGGTAAGAATTAGTCTTACTAATGAAAATGGATGGCTAAATAAAACAGCTGGCATTTCAGCATTCTTGGCACTTCTGGTTATGACACTTTCAAACTTAAAGATTATAGGAATTGTCTGTAGCCTCTGAAAGGAGTCTGGACAGTCTAGTCTCAGGCTAAAAGGTTGGAGTTGGATAAATACATAATTTGGCAAATAAAGCTATTAGAACTGTGCTTATATCTAGTAAGAACTATTGTGTCAGAAGATAACTGCTATTTTCTAGCTTTTGCCTAAATAATTAGCTTCTAATGATTAGTCAATAAATCTTTGAAAAATAAATTAAGCTGAATGTTTTCATGTTTTGCGTATTGTCCGAGCTGATGTTCAGAAATTACATGGGATTAACTGTGGCAATGAAAAAAAAATTACAGGACAGGAAGGAGTGTATTGCAATCTGTGACTACACTGATCTTATAGTATAAATGAGCAGTGTCACTGGCTCTGAAAGAGCAATCTTAACTTTTAATTACATATGTGCCAATAATTCTGTGTCTCTTTTCTAACAAAACAAGTTATATGATGAAAACTTCTAGAACCTTTTAACTTTTTGGTTCAGTCCCTTTTTGGCACTTTTATAATGTATGCAGATATGTAAATTATATGCAAACTATATATAATTAGAGGGAATGTTGGCAGAAAAGACAAATTTAGTAATATGCTGTGAGTTTTCCTGAGGTATCTGGACATTTGAAGGTCGTTGCAGTTAGCCAGTATTCGGGTGGAAGATTTTGTAAATTTTTAGTTAGGGGATCAGACAGTTCAAATTGCTGATGGTGGTGCAGGCAGGAAGCAGAGAACCATGGTGGAAGGTCAGGAGTGGGGATGACAAAACCTCCTTCTCCTACTGGCAGGAAGTTGCTAACATAGTTCAATGGTATTGTGAAATACTATATGAAATATCTAATCCTAACTTGAATAATTCTAGAAAATGGTAGGCTCTGGTTTTAATGGACTAGTTAACCTGGCTGTATTTCTCTGTTAAACAAATGTTTTAAGAGGAAGAACATGAAGAGCTTACCTTTCTTAGACTTTCTGCCTTGCTCTTCCTGCTTAACTGTGCTCCACTTCCACGTCTGCTCCCAAGTTACTCTAAACCTATGCAGCTGATGTAGTGCCTGGAGTTACAGAGAACTGAAGTGTAACAGTGAAAGCAGGAGAGGGTTTTTTACTACCTTACTACTTTCAGAATAAAAAAGGTATTAACTTCAGAATTTTTTTTTACCTTAGCTTGGTGTGTAGTCCTAGGGCTTAAACTTGCTGAGGTATTTAAGTTGGGAAATAGGAAATGACATTACTAAAATCCACTATGGTTGCTGAAGTGAGGCTTTGTTCTACTGGCTTATTTGGGCTAGAAGAACTTCTTACTGCATTAGTATAATTATCAAGATCTAAATGTTTTTAACTTAGGCTAGACAATCCGAAAAGTTCGATTAATGAGCTTTTTTTTTTTCTTTGCTACTTCAATGTATTTTAAAGGTTCTGATTTGACATGAATACATGCACTCTCCTCAAGAGTTTCTTTTTAATTAACTGAAGAATTAACTTTTCTAACATGCGTTTCAGTTCTTCCAATACATTCCTCAAGGAGTTGTGAAGTAGCATTTTTCTTAATAGACTGTAAATACCCTAAATGTGGATCTCCTCATAGCTTCTAATCTGAAGTCTGATGCTGACTGTGTTTTAGTTAGGTTTAAGTTGCTGCAGAGCTATTTTAATTGATTATAAGTGTTACTGTATTTATAAAACAAAAGCTCTTACATTATACCATGTATGTGACACCATGTATCTTGAGATGTTCTAATGATGTCATGTGTGTGAGAAAAGGTGTTCTGGTAACTTCTGCATCATCAGGGTTTTTTTTGAGGAACTTCACTCTCTTTATACTTATAGCTTTATTCCCATTTTCTGGTTATACAGATATCCTAAAATCAGTTATGTGCTTTTAAAAAAATGTCATGGGCTTATTGAGGTAAGAAAGAGTTCATCCTCAAGAGCTATCATGTTAAAAACTGTCCGAACCTGATAAAATTTTGTGGGTTAAAAGATAGTATGTAGTGAAAATTTCAAACATTCTCTGAATGCAAGTGGCCAAGATAAGGAAGATTAAGTACTTAGTGTGTTCATAGTTCTTGCAAATATTTTTTGTGAAGCAAAAATGAAATTAAATGAAGATTGATCTATACTTGCAGTATGGGGTACATGTACATGTTACAGTCAGACATGTTTCGACTTGAGAAATTGCATAGCTGCCTTCAAAGAAGTTGGTAAGTGCTTGCTGGCATTGAAAGGCATTAATTCAAAGCATTACAAAGAAGTCTTAACAGATAGTGAAAGTGTATGTTCTCTGATTGTGAGTAAAATGGCCTCACCAGAAAGTAGTTGAGAGGCCAAAGTTTAATGCATGTATTGCCTAGAGCAGGTCTCTGTGTACTTGGTGTTTGGTGTGGTTTGATTCTGAGATAGTTGAGAATTGTAAACCAGAAGCAGATGTTCACAGGCTGGTGAGCTCTTAACACTGAGTTGATGTACAGTGGGGAGAGCTATAAGCTAGTAACCGGATGGAGATGCAAGCACAGCGCAGAAGCAGTTTGAGTTTGAAAGGTGAAATCTGGTTTAGAAAAAGTATTAATCTACTATTTTTAAAGGAAATTAGTATTGTGTTATGTTTGGCTACTTGCAATAAATATGGCCATGTACTGAACACAAATTTGGTAATAGTTTTCTTTTTCTGATGTGCTCATTCAGTAATCACTGCATATGGAAGTGTAGGGATTGGAGAAAGGGAGAGAGAGTAGAGTGTGTTGCTATGTAATAGGACTGATTGATGCTTTGCTTAGTGTTTCTGGCCAAGCACAAGCTCTTGACAATCCTTGCATTGCATAAACAAGTTATGGGGAAGACTTAGGTATACTTAAAGTAAGAGACTTTGTATCCTACCACATCTCATTCAGAATTTTAGATTTGTATCTCTTCTGTCTTCTAATGGGTGCACTCTGAGGCTACCATGGATTATTCAAGAACTCAGCATTCTCATTCTTCAATGGAACCATTAAGATTTGATTAAGCTTGTGCTTAATCATAAATATCAGTATTGCATGTATATATAATGCTAGTTCTTCAGGAACAAATAAATAAACTTTTCGACTTGTGTATTAAATTCCAAATGGTTTAGCTTGTATATGGCTCATGACATGTTTCTTTCACTGTAACTGTGGTTCAGTTCTCTCCTTTCTTTGTATTTCAGTTTTCACTGTTCAAATTATTGTTTCATATCACTGGATAGTTGCAGTAATTGTAGTTACAAGTCATGTCTGTTTCCCTGGATAGCCATAACAACGCTGGCACTATACATTAGAACAGTGGGAAGCAGGGTAAATTAAGGGAAGCATCATTGCTTACAAGCATTGTTGATCTTTCAATTTATATTTTTTGGAAAAAAGTAGTAGGTGCTCTTACTGTTTGCATACTTAAAATTAATAACTTAAACATTTATATGAATATGGGATAATTGGAGAAGGATGCACCTGGCCTTCTGTAGCACAATGCAGTGTTCTATACATGATTTGTGCAGTCTGGTTTTCCACAGTATATTTCTAGACCTTTGGTCCCCCATGCTCCCCAATGTCCAGGACCAGAGTCCTTCCCCTTGTTTTGTGAAGTAGAACTCTCTGTGCCAGGAAAGCATGCTTAATGCTATCTCAAGCACTCCTGTTTAGGAAGTTGCTGGTTTGATGTGGGCAGTTCTTGCAGTCTTTCTGGTATTGTTTTGTTCAGTGCCTGAGCTCTCTGCAGAGGTGCCTACTCCCTATTGTTGACCCCAGCAGCATCAATCTCCCGCTTGCCAAAGACCCACCAATTATAGACCTGTGTGGAAGCATCAGGCCCTAGTGAACCACCTTCTCTTGGGGAGGTATATGTTAAGTATTTAACAAGCTTGGCAAAAGCTATTTAATGAGCTGTGTGCTTTTTGGTTTTGGGCTCTGTAAAATAATAAACTTGTGTGCTTTGCTGTGCCTGTTGCTTTATTCTGGAATGCAGTCTGGGTTTAAGTGTGCTGCCAGAAGTCCAGGTTTTTTCCTGTGTGTTTTCCTTGTTTTCTTGTCAGCCAACTGAAATATTTCTAAATAAATTACCTTACGAGGCTCTTTTGTGGTGTGAAAGGAGATTCTTCAGTTAATCTCTTCGGGTTCTGAGGCCCAAACTGCTGCTTTGCTTAATCACCAGTTCTGCTGAGCAGCTTAGTCTGGGATTGGTGCCAGTGTAGTGCTTGAGCAAGGTGCCATATTACTGCCACCTGTCTTCCAGGAACATGTCTGTGGTTAACCTGTTTCTACTTCTCTAGGAAGAGGTATGGAAATGTGAATTAAAGCTCCTTGAAATAGTTGCTAACCTCCTCTGGAGCCTGGCTGCTAGGTCACTCAGGTAAAAGGGTTGAAGGCAGAGGCTGTAACATTTTCATGGGTAGCAAAGCAGTGAAAGTTACTGATTTATTCAGTCAATTTTTGTCTGAGAAGGTTTTTATCATGTAACCAAGTACCTCTGGCAGAAAAGTGTTCTCTTATAGTCCTAGTGCCCTGGCTAAGGCACTATAGTTCTGGTCTTAAACTCTGGCACTGACTTTGTCTTGGAACACTGTTAGAAATACTAAATAAAATGGGAAAAAAGTGTTCAGAGAGATCTTGATCAGGTTTCTGTCTTTCTGGATGAAGTATTTCTGATCTGATCAATGTGGTAATAGGGCTTTAGCTGATACTGTTATTTGTTCTACACCCATGGTGTGAATACACCTCGCCATGCATCCCAAATTGCACTTTACATCTGTCAAGTGGGACAGGAGCAAACAAGTGTTATTTGTGAAGTGTAGAGGAAATGAGGAAGAAGCTAGAAAAGAGGTTATAATGTTAGTGGTAGTCAAAGGAAAAACGGCCAAAAGAAAATACCCTGTCAAGTAGCACTTGCTGCATAGGAGATGCCTTGGCTCAAGTATAAAGCTCAAGTTTTGGAGTATAGCTTTCACCAACATGTTTGTTTAAAGTTCTGACTTACAAATTATAGCTGGGAAGGATTTTTGGGCTATTTGCAATGCTGAAATTGTAGATGTTATTTAAATTCAGAGCTGGTCTGTAACTTCAGCTGGAGGGTGGAAACCCTTGTTTCCTTGCATCTGCTGGCTTGAAACCAAAAATTTAAACATGTGAAAAAATTTCAATAAGCAACTAGTGACTTTTTTTAAAAACGAAAAGTGTATTTAGTAAATACAAGTGGAGATGATAGAAGAAGCAAGAATGAATATATGTTTTGACATGTACCACGCCTTTAACTTACTCATAGTGGTGTGCTTTCAGTGTGCTGGGCTATCTTTTGTTGCATGCACTTCAGGCTTTGAGCTCGTTATCCAACCAGCCTCTGGACTGCAGCATATAGCAGCTCCCTGTGCATAGCATCTGACTTCTATCTCACCTAAAAACATAAATGTTGGTGCAAAAGAAGGAAATCCAGTGGTTTTTCGGTTTGTGGACTGTTGATGACCTTATGGAGACTAAATAAAGAAAGCTGTGTAAGAGCTGTGAAGCTTCACAGGGGTTCTCCATCTTTCTTCACTTAGTTGTTTTTATTAATTTATGGAGTGGGACTCCTGAGCTTGTAAGTGAGTTTAGGTAATGGAGGAATTCCCTTGTGTGTATGAAAGGCAGCATTACCAGGGCAGGCGGAAGGTGGTAAACTGAAAGCAGACTCCTTGCCAAAAGGCTCAAACAATTGCAACAATGATTTAGGAATTACTATAACCTTAAATGGAGAGAGACTGCTAGGGCAGTGTTCAGTATAGTAGTGTCATCGTTCCCGAGCACCACAAGTAGAAACTTCTGCAAAGGTCAAGAAATTCTGTTCCAAACAGATTTTAAGATGAGAAGTGTGTGTACAGGAAGGGACTGTGGTGGTGGACTGCCCAGCTGCAAGTGATGTAGGTGGTATGGGGCTTTCTGTGTTGTTGGTTTTTTAGGGTTTTTTTGGTTGTTGTTTTTTTTTTTTTAATTTGTTGGTTGGTCTTTTTTGTTATTTCTTTGGTTTTGTTTTGTTCCTCTGTGAAAGGGCTTATGTCCTTGGACTTGATTGCCTCAGCAGTCTTAGAAAGAGGAAACCTAGAAAACTTGTTGCACAATATTTTGAGTAAATTGAATGGTTGATGAGACTACTGGGCTTGGCTTCTCATTTCCCTTCTAGGAGGTGGGTGGAGGAAGCATTGATTTTGCTAGTGATTAGGAGTGGTGTAACAGAAGAGCATGTTCAAGTTACTATCTGAACAGAAATTTAGTTTCTCTAATTGTTTCCTGCAGGCAGTGGCCAGCTGCAGTGGAGCCAGCTGAATGAGACTTAGCTCCTCCAATTCTTCACAGGCTCAACTGATCCTGTAAGAGTGAATCTGACAACCTGGTCTGTAATGGGTCACCCTAGAGAGTGGTCCAGTGTGTCTTGTGCCATCTGGGACCTGAGACATGTGCCGTAGCTTTCTAGCATTCTGTAGTTTAGCAAAAGAGCTGCTTTCAAGTGTCAGGACTTGCGTATACAGCATTCATAAAGGAGATAGCAGAGGCCAGGCCTGCGTATTTTAATGCTGGTGTGTGCGTTTTCCTCTGTTTTGACTGGTCCTGGCATTGGTTTAAAGTCAGTAGGTTGGAACTGGTTTGCATCAGTTGGAATTACCCTCCCGTTAGTCTTCTAAGCAGTTCTGCCACAAACTTGAGCTTTACAGAGCTACTGACCCTGGACTATGTTTTTGGGCTTGCAGGGTGTACAGGTACCTTCCCACTGTTGCAGGGTGGCACTCAGAAGTAAAGGCACAGTTTTATGAAGCAGTTAAGGATATGCTCTGCCATCCCTTACTTCTTTAAACACTGACTGTATAACAGAAGTAAACTACATTTCTGCTCAGATTGATAAATACTGCATCTGCTACATTTAATTTTCATAAATCAGCCTTGACTGAATAAGGCCTGCAAGCTGTGGTTGATGTGCTCCCTGCAGCAAATAGTCCCAGTGCAATCTGGGAAGGCTCCTTCAAAACTAGCAGCTATTTCAGGCACATTAGTTTAGTCCGGTGCCTGGAGGTAAACCACAACACTAATTGCCTTGCAAACCTCTCCTGTAGTGGCTGTGACAGCAGATTTGGCAGTGCAGCTCCATGGGAGGGAAGAAATTGCTCATAAGAGACTTGCTAGATGGGGGAGCTCTGACATCTGCTCATCCTGATTTTGAGATGTTCCTGATGCTGGATCAGGGCAACTTAGTCTTTGTCTGTATTTTAAGTGAGGAACTGTGCTCCGTGTCTCTAGTCTGTCACTCTCACTTTGTGTATAGTTTCTTTTATTTAAAACAAACACCTTCTTCTCTTCCCCCCCCAATCAAACCTAACAAACAAACAAAAAGAAAACAACCAAGAAGGGTGGAGGGAGTCACAGAAATGCCTCAGAGATTACAAAACATGTTGCAGTTCTTGGCACTTGGATAGTTAATAAGGAAAATATGAAGAGTCCCTCTGAGATTATTACAGTTTTCTTTTTCTGACCTCTCTCAGTGAAAAATTCTGCCCTTGTTGGATGTGAAGTTGCTGTTTTAGGTGGTCTACTAATACCGATTTATGAGAGTGAAACAAATGGCATACTTTACAGCTTTATAGGTGCAAAGACTCAGAGTAACTGACTTCTGCAGGATAAAAACATGAAAGTTGAAGCTGCAGAGAGATGGAGAGTAACTTCAGAGTGTGTGCTTTATCTTCCAAATCAGAACCCTGAATTTCTAGATATACTGATAGTGAAACCATGTTTTAGTCACCTGTTTTTTTTAAATACATACCACTTTGTTTCCTCGATGAAACATAAGAGTTAAAGCCTCTTCCATGTGATCATCCCTTCTGAAATCAGATTTGGTAAATAATTTTGTTTACACATGTGTATGTTCACGTAAGTTAATTTCTTTTCCATCTTTTCAAGACTGTTAAAGGTCAGAGAAGACTTTAGACCTAATGCATAGTTTATGGATAAATTAATTTCCCTAAAAATCTGGGTAAGACATCTTGAGTCATGGATACAGACAAAATAAAAGTTTTGGAGGCTGCATTTTTTCCTCTTTAAATCTTCAGAGAAGCAACGTAAAGGGGCAATTTGCAGTCAGAACAGCATTTTCTGGGGTTTTGCTCTGTGGCAAGATATTCTGCTGTTTGCAAATACACACTCTTCTCCAACAAAACTCGGACTTGTGTGTGTGCTCCATTTGTGATCCCGTGCTTGTTGTTTAGCTTGTTTTTTTTGTTTTGTGTGGGTGGGTTTTTTGGGAGGCTTCAATGAGGAGATTGCTTAGCCTGGGTGAATGTTTTAAAAGAATGGAGAAACCATTTCTAATCCAGAAATCAGCAACTTGACTTAAACAAAACACTGTAAGAAAGGAGTGAATCACAGCATCTTGTGTCACGTATCTCTGGTGGGACGAACTGATAGGATCTTATCCTCCTCAGGGAGGAACGTGGTTTTGGTGATGTTATTGCTATGTAAAGGTAGCCACTAACACAGTGGTGCTGTTGGTGCAGAACTACTGAGACTACTGTGTAGGTGTATCCTGAGGGGCTGGTTTACTGCTGTCTGCCTAAAATGCAAAGGAGATGTGCAGAGCTGTTCAGTGTCTGCTCCAGAGGTCAGCAGGTTGTAGTATGGTGCCAAACCTAAATGAGCAGATAAACAGCAACCTGTATGTATGTCCTGTAGCAAACTGCACGATGGTAAGGTTGTGAAATGAGCAGAGGTTATATATAGCATGCACAGCTGGTCAAGAGTTACAACTGGTGATGGGTTCCTCCGAATAAGGCAGCTGCAGCTCAGTTGATTAACTCTGCAGGGGAGCCCATGTCCATGCTGTAAACCCAGAAAGCTAACATGGACATGCCCAAATGGTGGCAGTCAGCTGGGTATAGTCAAGACAAGTGTTGCAGCCAGCCCTTGTGGGCAACTCCGAATTAAAACTGAACAAGAATAAATACATTAATAAAACTGTATCAGCGAGAACAGAGTTAACTGTATTGTGCACTGGCACTGAAGTGTCTGGAAAAGATTAGTGGGCCAGTGCTGTAATTTCAGATGTCTTGTTTTCTTTTGTTTTCTTACATTTCCTGTCATGCTATCTTGTTACCTTGACTCCAGTAAGTTTAGAGGACCAGAGTATTGTCTTGTTGATATCTTTGAATTTGTGTGATGGGAAATGCCTTTAAGCAAGAAATACTAATTTTGACATGGATAATGAGATGCACCCTGGTTTTGGTGATTCCTTCTTAATGCAAGCACAACTCATCCCCTTCTTCCTTCCCCCCCCCCTTTTTTTTTTCTTCATAGGAGCCCATATGTAGTTTTAAAGCCTTCCTGCTTCCTTACTGACTTACAGAACTGAGTAACATACGTAGTCCTTCAGTTATTGTGGCATTCATCTGAGTGCACCCAGTGTGCCTGATTTTTGAACACTCAGAGTAGTACACAGCCCAGTGCCTGCTGCATTGAGTACAGAACGGGAGGAATTAGATCAGAGTTCACATTTATTATGCCAGTGTGCTTTGGTTTTTGGTAAAGACAATTTTGCAATGAGTGCATGCAACCTAAAAATTCAACCATTGAAATCTAAGCTTGTTGTCTTCAGTTATTGTTATCCCAGTATTCAATATCAGATCACCCAGTCACTAGAAAGCTGTACCAGAATGTGCTTTGCTCTGCAGTTCAAGTGATAAGACTGGCAGTAGTTGGTGGAGCCCCACGCTTAGGCAGTGGGTAGCACAGGCATTGCATAGTTTATGCTGCTTTCAGCAATTGTCTTATTGGAGAGTGTGTACTTAAAGTGATTAAAATCAGGAAAGAAATCGTGGGAACAAGGATGATCCACCAGACTTTATTCAGCTTACAAATTAAGTTCTATTTGTGCTGCCTGGAACTGTTGCTAGAAATTGTTACAAAACTACTAGAGAATTCTAGGAACAGCTGGGAAAAGTTTGGAACTTCCTAGAAATTACTGTCTCTGGGAATAGGGGAGGAAATAACTTATGTGAATTCCAAAAAGTTCCTAAACCCTACCAGGAATTCAGAGAAACTTAAGTCACTAGAGGCCTTAAAAACTGCTAGGAATGAGAAATTCCTAGGAGTACCTGCTGGAATGTTCTAGAAACTACCAGAAATTTCTAGAAAATGCTAGAAATTCTGTGGGAATACAGTAAATTCAGTGACTCTGCTGGTAATTTCTACAATGTACAAGTGTTTACTGGAGATAAAAAGGCCATTACCTGCTGTCTTTTTGGGTAAAGTAGCGAATAGCTGTACATGGTAAAACCTGCTCATCTTCCCTAAGCTGTCAAGTGTAGAGTTCTGTCATCTTATTTGGAGAGTGTTCTGTATGTATTTGTCTTACAAACGTGTTTTATTTTCTGCAGTCCTATTTTGTTACGGATTATGATCCAACGATTGAAGATTCCTACACCAAGCAATGTGTGATAGATGAAAGAGCTGCACGCTTGGACAGTAAGTAGCCTGACTAACCCGTGGTACTAACAGCCTGGAACTCTTGTGGTGCCTCTGGTTGTCTGTGTGCATGAAATGGAACACAGGTAAACAACTGTGCAGCATGTGTGGGGTTTTTCATAAGTATGTGGCTGATAAAGCTAGCTAGCTTTGTTTTATTAATGAGATATCTAGGCCTTATGTATGTGTAAGTGTCTCTTAAACTGGACACTTTTTTTTTTTTGAGAATTATTCCCAAAGTCTTACTGCCTACAAAACTAGAAGAATTTCTATAACTCCTGGCAGTTACCTGAGTGACATGATGCAATGAAAAATTCATCACTTGGCTGTTGTATGCTGCCCCTCCCAAGTTCAATATAAATGCTTTCCCCTAGAAGTTTCAGTTCTCCCTTGTCAGTGATTTCTTTAAGGACAAACCAATGACCTTCTCAACCCCCATCCTCAAGTCTCTCTAAGCATTCTCCAACTGTTATAGTTGGTTGTGAATCATCAAAAGTTCACCAAATTTTGTTTTTCAGTTTGCTTTGTGGGTCTTTTGCTGTTCAGTCAGTCCAAGAATTTGGGAATTCTAGCAAAAATCCAATAGTATCTAAGAAAAGTGATTTCTGCTTAGTTATAATATATAGGAAGGCATCTCACAATATCCTATTAAGAAGGATTATTTTTTTTTCCTCAGTCTATACTCTAAGAACATGAACTGTAGTAATCATTGTTTTGCTTATGTTCAGTTCTGGATACAGCAGGACAAGAAGAATTTGGAGCTATGCGTGAGCAGTACATGAGGACAGGGGAGGGTTTTCTGCTTGTTTTCTCAGTCACGGATAGAGGAAGGTAAGCCTGGTGTCAAGTTATTAAAAAACAAGTTGTAGTTAATCTTAAATTGCTGCTTATCCTTTATTGTAATCCCAAACAGAAACATTAAGTATGTGTTCACTCTTGGATTTTGTGGTGTGGTGCACTTATAGCACTGATGAAAACCCATTTTAAACCACTGATTGAAAGTACCTGTCTCTTGAAATAGATGACTTGGAAGCATACACAAAAAAAGAACTCTATTCAAGCACTTCATTACAGTCTAAAATACTAATTTCCTGAAATTGACAGGAATTTAAACTGAGTTCTTGGAAGTATCTTCTTACCATGTGCTTGTGAACATCAAGTGACTGACTGGATTTCTGAAGGTGTATCCAGGCCAGGGAATGTCTCCACCCTCTTCTGAGGGCTGTGCTCACTCTGCTTGGTCCCAGGAATTGACTGGAACCTGCATAACTGATCACAGAGTTGAGATGAAACCTATCTGTTTAGAAGCTCATGGAGCATTGTCAGGTACCTCCTGATCACTGGAAGAGTAGGAAGCTGCCATGTATATATATAGACAGTCACTACATATTTTGATCTTCCTCCATTGAGCTTTGCAGATATGTAGAAATAAAGGAGAAGTCCTTGGGGATCTGTCCTTCCACTTGTTCTGAGTTGCAACAGAAAAGCAGTAAAATTACTAAATTTGTCTATGATGCTTTTTTTATCCTTACAGATTCAATCTAGGCTCTAGGAGGCTACTTCTGATCTTTCTAAGAGCTCTATCAGTTATGAGAATTAAGATGAATATTTTGTGGCCTTAGCATGTTTCCACTGGATCTGTATCTTACAGTTAATAATGCTGTTAAATGGAGAAATTAATGTAGAAGTACTGTCCAGAAAACACTCTTACACCCTTTCAGAGATCTGAGTCTGTGGATCTGAGACATGCTGAGCACTTGTGTTAGCATAAATATTTTAGTGTAGATGTTTTTGAAGTTGTCATGTGAACTCCTTGGTTTGTCTGAAAACTTGTAAGTTTTGTTTGTTCTTCTGGCTAAGGGTTTGCCTTGATTAAGCAGGTCTTCGCACATTCAACCTGCATCTCACTTTGTTCTCTGAAATCCCTCAAAGACTTCTGAAGAGTAGTGTTTTCATTTTTGTTCTGATAGTCATTTGATTCAAGATTTAACCTTGCCTGCCAGTGAAATACCTACTAGTGGTGTCTGTCCTGCTTCTGTCGTCGAAAGTAATTCTGAAGAAGAAACCTAGATGACTTAGTTGGTAACTTTAAACTCTCTTCCTCCAGTTGCTGCAGACTTCTGAGTATTAAAACAACATATGTAAATGGCGGTCCAGCTTAGTGGTGTCCCTTGCTTCTAATTCACCTTTTCTCTCACAATTGCTTTATATGGATGAGATGGATTGTCATGATCATGTCTGACTACCTAACTTTTTAAATGTAACTTTCTTACTCATTATCATCTTGCTTTTAAATTTTACTTTGCAAATTGAAGTGCAAATGGCTTCAGACTGCACAGCTGGAATTAAATATAGTACTTGGGAAGTCTGTGCTCCAAAGGAGGTGATTGTCTGCAAGTATCTGTGCTGAAGCTCTTCATATAGTGACGTATCTTTAGCAGTATTTACTTGAAAGCAGGAATTTTCTCAAAAAATCCTTGTTTAGTCCAGAGTTAGCTTGTTTAATACTCTGACCTTGGAGAAATGTTCTGCTTTACTCACCTTCCCTTAAGCACTGCTGGAATATTCCTTCCTGCTTGAACAGCCTTAGTACCTGATATAAGTGATTTGGAAACCAGAAAGCTTTTTGATCGTTTAGCCACATCTTTTTTTATTCCTGTTCTTCAAGAAATAAAATTTTATGAGTTTGTTAGTTTTCCATGCAAATTCCTAAAAAGTAGCTGTGCATGGTGACAGCTGAAATATTGATCACCAAGTCTCTAGACTGTAGTTTGAATGTTTTAGCCAGAATTGAACTCCAAAGTCAATGTTTGTAGAATGGACTGTGGTTGCTTGGTTCTCTGCAACGCATTGGCATCTGGGTCTCTTCAGACTGAGACACAATGAAGTGTTTTGCTTACCCTGTAGCCCAACCTACGTCCAGTGGATAGCACACTGTTAACTTGAGGATTTTTTTATTTGGAGTGTTAAATGATTATCCAACTCGTCATGCCATGACAGTGGACTCTTTGGTGGAGTGTGTGCAGCTGTCTGCTTGTGGGGCCTGGTAAGGCAAGTCCAAATAGGTGACTCATCATTTCTGAACTTCTGCAGAACCTGAGAATCCATTAATTAGTACACTGATTCTCTACTGTTTTCTTTATTTATTTTACAGTTTTGAAGAAATCTATAAGTTTCAGCGACAAATTCTTAGAGTGAAAGATCGCGATGAGTTTCCGATGATTCTAGTTGGTAATAAAGCAGATCTGGACCACCAAAGACAGGTAATTCATTTGCTATTAGTTACTGCTCACTTTCTTCCAGAAACTTCAAAGTTTTCTTCCTGAAAACAGTGGGAACAAGAAACAAAAAAATTTGTAACCTATTAACTAATTCCAGTGCAAGAAATACAATTATACTTGTTTCTGTAACTGAAGAGTCTTAGAAGCATGATGATATTCCACACAGAGCACATATTCATTCTGACTCAGTTGAGGTAAATCTGTTCACATACAGAGTTGAGAGCTTTCTGTCATGACTTGGTTGCTCAGGCATGAACATGTCTAATTTCTCCATTCTGTTACTCACTATAGTGTGCTGTGCCAAGCAGAGAGCATT
>NW_009952707.1:3339507-3360360 GCF_000747805.2 Chaetura pelagica | reverse complement strand
CAGAAACCATTCCTGCCCTAGCTCTGACCACCCTGAGACTTCAGTGTTGTTGCTCTCACCCTTCACTGCTGTTAGATATAAAGGAGTAGCCATTTGCTGTGCTCTTTGGCCACAAAGTTATCCTCTGCATAACTGCCTTAAAGCTTTAAGAGTTGGAACTACAGCAACACATTGCTGTTGTATTTAAATTGAAAATTTTGAAAACCAGTAGATTTCAACTTCGTGTCTAGTTGTAAGATAACTTAAAAGGTAAGAAGGAGCTTTAAATTTGTTTTTCCTATTACTCTTCGTAAATCAAACTGATTTGAGCTGCAATGAGAATCTTACTACATTTTTTCAGGAAAAAAACAGGTATCCAACTTGTTTTTTTCAGCAAGTTATTTCAGAAATTCAGTATTTTCTCCTGAGATGGTAAGATGACAAAGCTTGGTAGCAAACATTTTTTTCTCAGAGGAAACTAAATATTACTAAAACTGCTGTAATTATTCTAAGAGTTTCACAAGAAAAACATGGCTTTAAACAATAAAATATTCTCAGATTTGTGTACCAGGATATGACTTTGTTTCTGTTCACAAGTGTGTACATAAATGTTAGTCTTTCCTAATTAAAATCTTTGTCAAAAACCAGTGGCTGGAACAAGAAAAAATTAGGCTCAAAACAAATTACATATAAGAGTTGAGTTAGTTAGTTCATTCCTGTTTGATTAATTTCTTGAATACTACATAAACCTTCAGTACCAAACAATTCCTGTTGACTATGCTGCCTTGATTGCCACAGCCTCTTTGCCCCTGAATCACTGTAGAAAGGTCATGACAAAATCTGTGCTGGAAGATGTCTTAAAGTTTTCAGATGAGTAGCTCACAAGCTCATCAGAAGGAACTTCATGTACTCACACATGCACAGAGTTATCAGCCTGTCCCAGAAACAGACATGAAACTCTTCCACTCTTCGCTTGCCATCGTGCCTCCATCAAAATTCTTGAATTTAACCTCGCAGGCCCTGGAACTTAAGGTACTTTATCTCATGTACAACTGATGGCCTTGAAGCCATGTAGGTGAACCTGAACTGTTCCGCAAACTCTTAATTGCTGAGGGACAAACATCCAGATGCTTTGGGAGGGAAATAGCATTGTTGCTGTCAACCCCAGTTCTCAGAGGATACCTGCAGATTTACTTGGTAATCCTGTAGATCTATTTTTCTAGAAATGGTTAGGAACTTAGTTCTCTCTCCTCCACCTTCCTAATGTTACTGCTTCTCATCTCTTTCTCCTGTAAAGGAAGGGATGCTTGTCAGCTGTTCTGCTAGCCCCTCAGTACCTGGTTCCTAGCTGCTTTTTCAGGTGTGAACAGACTGGTACACATTCAAGCCCTAAGCAGCTGTTTTTAAATTGCTTGAGTTAGCACTTTTGCTGCTTATATCTGAACACAAATAAAAGCATATGTTGTACCCAAAGCTTCTTTTGCTTTTTATGGCTATATTAATTGCCCTAATTGATTAGATGCTGACGAGCTTAACTTTTGGTGCTATCACTCATACAATTTACATGAAAATTGGTGGATTTGTGACTTCCCATCATAAATTGGAGCTTAGAAAACTGTAGCTGAAATAGCACTTCTAGGTTTGCTGAAACAGCTAGTTATGTGGTGTTAACTCTTCCCTACCCCTTCCTTGTCACATGGTGTGTTTCAGTTGGCCTTAAGTCAGTCTGAAGGAATGGTTTGGGGATGCTGAGCTGACATCATCGGCCCCCAGAAGGGAGAGGCTCCCCTCCCTCTTCATGTTCCCGCTCTTTTGGTTGCTGGCACTAGCTCTGACTTGAAGCACTTTGAGTTGAATCATCTCTCTAGACCGGGAGAAAAACACAAGCTGGAATGGTTTTCTGGGACCTATGTGAGTTAAATCAGCCTGCAGAAGGACTTGAGTGCCAGTGCTTGAAGCATGGGAAGGGGTGGGACTGTGGCTCGGAGCAGGGAGGGGTTGGGGTGAGGGGGAAGAAAGTGAGACCTCGCCTTTTGGCAGCAGCAGGCAGTTAGATGTTATCAGCTGGATATTAAACAGCCAGAGTCACTGCTTCATCACTGGAGTTGTTTCTGCTCCATCACATGAACTCTCAATGCAGGAATCCATTCAGTGAGCTGAACAAGCTTGCTGATCTGGCTGAAAACTAATCCTGCCACCATGTCTCCCCAAGTATGGAAAATCTTCAGCCTGACAAGCAAGGTCATCCTGCTCTGGCTGCAGGTTTAAGCCTGGGGGCAAAGGTGAGAGTACACCCTCACCTTGGTTAAGGGTGCTGGGAACTGTGAGATGTCACATGATCCCAGGATTTTTGCAGGCAAAAAAATGAAGTGTTAGTCCTCTGCATTTTTTGCATTTTTCAATCTGCTGGCATGTCAAACCTCTCGAGTTGCCCTGTAAACCTAGTCAGCCAGGCTAGAATGTCACACTGTGGTCCTTCTACTTACCTGACAGTTCTACAAGAAGTTGTCTTACTCTGTCATAATCGCAAACGTGTATTTTTCAACTTCAGAATTTAATTAGCATTTAGAAATTCAGGAAGCTGGATATGAGTTTTTAAAGCAAAACTGCTTGTACAACATCTGCCTATCTTTTCTGAAATTCAGGAGGCAAAGCAGTGAAATAACAGACAACACATGCTACCTCTGAGACCGTAAAACTGAGTTAAAGTAATTTAGTGTGTTGATCAGCAGACAATACTCAATAGAATTCACACACAAATCTTCCTTGAGCCCCAAAGAGTTAAACGTGTATAAAAAAATATGGACGTCTCAAGGGTCTGACCACACCTTTATGCAAGTAACCGTATTCTACAGTTGAACACAGTAGAGAGTACTATCATTATGATACCATAGATTTGGGAGCAAATGATGCATAGCTAATCATCCTTGGGTGGTGGCAACTGTTTCTCAGGAAATATATGAACTGGGTTGTACAGCAGAAGTGCACAGACAATTGTATTAGGGACATATCAAGATTGTAGTCTAAAATGGTGATGGTGTAATATGGTATAGGTCAACTCACAAGTGTTTTTTGAAAAAAGACAGGTGGAATAGGAAGTTTGAAACAGAAATTTGTGTAGTTAAATGGAGTTAAGCAGACTGCTGGTAATTTTTCTCTTTGTGTTACGGGAGGCAAAGTCGTTAATTAAGTTGACAAAGAAAAATGAGTTTTTAGAGGACAGGCAAGTATTAATCTAAAATACCCGTGAATGTTAAGAAATAAAGTTACCAGTGTTTCCAGATTCACCAGTTGCTAACAGATTGTTGACCATGACACCAAAATGGAAGCGTCATCTCTCATGGCTCTCACAGTGAATGTGATGTAGCAGTCTTTCTCTTAGCAGGTTAATTCCATGCAACTCCACACTGGATGTTGTCAGAGAGGCAGTTCAGTAGGACACAAGGTATTTTAGCAACAACCACTTCTGATGCAGGAGTAGATGTGTCAGTGCAGGATGTGTATGACTTTTTTTTGATAACTGCTAGTTGAAACTGAGTTGAGTCTGATCATTCCTTAGATGGCAGGGTTTACAGGAAATCTCAGATTGCAACAGGAAGGTGCTTGGGTTTTGTAAAATGCTGGTTTTTTTTCATTTGCATCATTACTGAGCTAATAGAATGACTTAGCACTAAGATCATCTGTGTTGCAAGATGCCTTTAAAGCAAGTTTTTTTTAGAGGTCCATGTGACTTCAGTTTATGCTTAGACAAGCGACAAGCAAAGCAGATGATCCCACACAGGCAGCATTGTGCTTTGACCTTGATCAGCATCAACCTAGATGCTGACAAACAAGCTGTTGATTTGTTGGTTTTCCAGGCTTGTTGCTTCACAAGTAGCTCAGCTTAATGAACAGTGTGAATGAATGATATCCAAAACCACGCCAAACAATATCCTAAAACAAAGAATAAGCTTTGTAAGTGGTTCCTGTTGAGCCTTAAGTTTACTTAAACTATTTTCGTAGTAGAATCACCACATGCACACACAGTTGCTACCAGAAGATCTGTGGTTCCTTTCTGTAGAAATAAATTGTAATCCAAGTAGATATTCAAGTGCCTTTCCAAAACTAAATTAAAAAAACTTTTTTTTTGTTCTCCTTGTATCAGTTCTCTACATGCTGGTTTAAAATTTTTCTGGGAAAGCAGAGTAATCTTTGACAGGGCTTCTACTAGCCATTGTCTTGGCAAGATCTTTTGTACTTCCTTTCGTCACTGAGAGCTGCCCTTCCCTCCCTGGCCCTGTGGGTGACCTTCCCGTTGAAGCCTCGCATGCTTTGCACTGCTCAGGATGGCCTTCTGCTGTCTGACCTCACTGCTTTCTACTTCATCTAAAAATATACAGTGATCTCCTTTGGTTTTGCACTGTGACCAACTTACTCCTCCTTCCTATAATGGCCCACTAGCTTCCTGCCTTCTGCTTCATCACTTTAAATTTTATACCAACTCTTTATGATGCTTATTTTTTTTTCTCCCTTTTTTTCTGTTGTCCCAAGTAGTCAAGAGGTATGCACAGTTTTCCATATCTCTGGATAGCCTGAAGACTTCATGGATTTTTAGATCTCTTGTTATATAAGCAATATTTAAAACCAGCTGTATTGATATTTTGCTGTGTCATAAATAGGTTTGTATAAAGATTCAGAAGCTAAACATCAGTTCCTGTGTTAAAAGTAGAAATCTGATTTTATTTCCTCTACATTTAGCTGGGGCATGGAAAACAATGAGTGTAGCAGTAGTGTTCACAATTGTATTTGTAATCCAGAAAGATGTTGATTGAAGCACCTACTTTGGGGAGGACTGGGTGACTCTTGTCTACTGATGAAGAAAACTTGGTCTTGTTATGCAGAAATGAAGTTGCAGCTGCACTGAAGGGTATTCCGTAGGTCGGAAGTCTTCACTTGCATGTGAAAAGATGTATGACGTCGATTTGTTTCCCAGTTGTAGTACGTGGACAGTGTGGAACATATTCTGTGGTCAAATAAGCATTATTGCTTGAGGGAAATAAACCCTTAATGTGTATTTGCAGTGACTACTGACCTAAATGTATTTGCAGAAGCCTTGAACTCCATGACTGCTGTCTTGTTGCAGGTGACGCAAGAGGAAGGACAGCAGCTAGCACGGCAGCTTAAAGTAACATACATGGAAGCCTCTGCAAAAATCAGGTTGAATGTAGACCAAGCCTTTCATGAACTTGTCAGAGTTATAAGGTATGATTACTCAAGGCCAGGTAAATGCCCTTATATTAATGGATAGCTCCAGCAAATGCATTAAAGTGTAGTAGGAGGTTGCTGAGAAAACTGCCTGCTGTTACCTGTAAACTTCACTCTCTCCCTTATAAAATATTCCTCCAAATTAGGAAAAATGTTTACATGAAAGTAGTATGTATTTGAAAGATAATTTATTCACCTTAATCTCAGATTTTATTAATCACCCACTAAGTAAGCATGATACATTGGTGTTCCTTAAAAAGCAAACCCCAAAAAAAGCTGTCATTCATTTCATCAGAACTTAAAGTGTCAAATCCATCCTCTAGAAAAGTGTAAAAGTGGTAAATACAGTATGTTTTTTTTCATTTAACTGAAAATGAGTCTATAAATTAATTTGAAATATCTGTTTCAGGAAATTTCAAGAACAAGAGTGCCCTCCTTCACCAGAGCCAACACGGAAAGAAAAAGACAAGAAGGGCTGCCATTGTGTTATTTTCTGAGAAGCCCAAGAGCCAAGCTATCAACTGCCAGATTTTTTTAATCTTTCCATCATTTTACATCACTTCTGGTATTGTTCTAGCCTTATATGTGCATGTCCTAAAAGTGGTCACCAGAATAGCCTTAGTCCAAGAAGCTGGCAGAATAGTTCTTGAAGAAGACTCAGTCATTCTGGGGCAGACTTCAAAACAAAACACTAAGGCTGCTTCTTTAATACCACAGTTCCTTCCTTCTCTCCCTTAAGAGCTTGCACCTTGTGGAGTTTTATTCGCAAAGGAGATGAAACAAAGCTGTGTAGGACAAGGTGTTGAAGTCATGCATAAGTTGTCTCTTGTGAATTAATTTATTTTTACTTCTGATATTCTTAGCTATTATGAAGACCTATACTGAAGTATAGAGAACACTTTCAAAAGAAGGGGTGGATTGGCTTTTTTTGCCCTCAGTTAAATTAGACTTGAGTATTTAGCTAGCCTTAAAAAACCTACACTGAATTTCATTGTCAGCAGAAATTTTCATCTCTCATTTATGCTGCAGTTTTGTTTCAGTGGCCAAAACAGTCTACTGTATTTATTTTATGAATCCAGAACAGCTATGGGATGATTACTACTACTATTAGGATATGGCCAAATACCTGAGCTCATTCTGGATTTGAGGCATTTTAGCTTATTAAGGAATTTCACATCACGTGTTTGAAAAGAAATTGTGTCTTCCTTTGTATTTCTGGGTAAGGGATTAAGGAAAACTAAAATTGTAGCTGTTTTTGTTTCATGTGATATAAAAATGAATTTGATCTTTCCATTGTCAGAGATGATTAAATGTTTTTGCTATATACTTTTATACATTATTTTCTTATCAAACTAGTTAACAAGTATTTTTATATGTTTGTAAGCAAATATGCTTTCACAGCATAACTTGTGTATATGTAAAGATGAGTATTTAATTCTCACAGTTCACTTTTAACTGACAAAATGTGGGATTTGCCAAAATGTGGTCAACTTCTCCTTACTCTTTGAGTTATACCCAAGAATGGCCAATTATGTGCCTGCCCAACACGCCCATAAAGTAAAATCTAGTGTTGTTTTTAATGAATTTCAGTATCCCTTACTAAGGACTGACCATTATGTGAATTATTAAACTTGTAAGACTTTTAACTGATTGTTTAGTTAAACTGTGGATGGTTGTTTAACTTTGAGTTCTGTGGATTGTGTTTAAACAATTCAAGAGTATATTCCCTGATACTGAAATACTGAGTGGTATTGCACAGTTGTCACCTTACTGAATGTGTCCAACAGTTCTTTGAAACTTGATTATTAAGCAAACCCTTGTATAACTTCAGGTGCTAGAATTAAAGATGATCTAACCGTTATCAGGGGGTAAGCATATTGCCTCTTTCTGACTCTCTTCCAAAGCCTGAATTTTTTGGGGTGGGAGGGGAAGGAAGAGTATGTGCATGTCTGCATGACCTTTCTTCAAGCTTGGAAGAAAGGAAAGCCATTTCAGTTTAATGATAGATGAAAAAAGCTGATGTTTTTCTGATTTCAAGTGTGTAGTCAGTGGTCCAGTTGAGAATTCTTGTGGTTTCAGGCGCTCTGCTATGAATCTGCAAAAATCTGAGAAAACAGTGCTTAAACCTTTAGTGCAGCAAAGCACTAAACCTGGAAGTAACACTAGTGCTACACAAAGCAGAGGAATTTAACTTTTATGTAATTTAGATTAGGTTGTATAATACTGTTTTGAGAGGCTGAGTAGCTTCCCCGGCCACACTTCCTTTAAATGAAGTTACTGGTTGATGAAAAGCTACTTTAAAATTTTATGTAGAAGGTTCAAACAAGAAGTTACAATGGAAGTGTCTTTGGGAGATGTATTACATTTTTCAAGTCAAATGTAAGAAATTACAGCCTGCAGAAAACACCATGTTTTTTTAAAATATGTACAGCTCTCTGGAGTTAAGTCACTAACTGTGGCATTAGGGTGAGTTAAGACAACAAATTGCAACAAGTGTGTTGAGACTGAATACATGAGGTACAAATATCCAAAGTTTCATAATTTTTTTTACTTTTTTAATCTTTCACTCATTAAATACTGGTTTTAAAATAGTAGGCTGTTACATAGATAGGTCTTTTAATATGTAACTCCCTGTAATTCACAGAAGTTGGAGAGCACCACGCCCTTGCTTTTCCTCATAGCTTTGAGGTGGTTGATGCTAAGCAACCTGCTCCAGTCTGCTAAGCCACATTATAAACATGGTAAACTTTATAAACAAGTTCAACAGAAGTGGGACCACCAGCTGGTGCTGTGGAAGTCTGCTCTAAATTTATTAACTGAGACAGTACATTTCTGTGCATGTGTTTTTAAGGTTTCTGCTGGAGAGAACATGCAGGGAAATCTCCATGTAATGTTATGGTCTCTTGTGGAGACTGATTTATATATGGCACTTTTAAGTAGGTGTTTTGATCCTATCTTTTAGACTTCAGGTAAGTATTTAGAAAAGTAATGTTTTTTTGACTAGTAGCAGTGATCTTGGTGGTTGTGTGTTTGAAATAGGTGAAGATATTCTAATGATTCCCTTTTCTAATTTATGTACTTGAAGGTAATGGTGAAAAATGGTGCTTGTGTTCCTAGTCTGGAGCTTGCAAAGTGCAATAGGAACCTTTTCAGTCTTCTCAAAAGTAGTAGCCGTGATCTAAATGTCTTGGATTATTTGTGAATTTACAACATTGCCACCTTGCTGTAGGATAGCAGTTTAGCTGACAACCTGATAGTTTCTTAGGACCTGGCAGAAGAAATGTCTAAAGATTTGTCACTTATGTTTGTAGTTTCTTCAGTTCAAGGCCCCATCTATAAATCATTTAGGTTCACAGTTCAGGAGTTTGGGGTGCTGAAAATGTATCCACAAATTATCTCCTCCTCCTAGAGCACAGAGGAGGGTCTGGGTCTTTGTTTTCTGGAGTCTCACAATACTGAGCCTGCTGCTTCACTGGGTGAGGAGGCACAGGCAAAAGCCTTTTTATGCAATCGGTGAAGTTTGCCAGTCTGCAACTGGGCAAGAATTACTTCCATGTAAGTACACTGTAGCTGCTTGTGCCTGCTCTGCTTAATGCATTTGCTTTCTCTGACCCAGCTACTCTTCTGCATAAGTACTCATATGCTAACTGATGTATACAGATGAAGAGGATAATTTTCTCTAAAAGCCTCCTCTAAGACTGTGATATGGCCCATTCAGGAGAAGCAGAGCCACTGATACAGGTGTTAACTATAAACTTACCTTGGTTGTGTAGAAAAGGGCTATTTACTTTGTTTCCAGCCTGTGGCATTGGGCATCTGTCTGAGCTGTGTCTGCAACCACTCAGCTGTTTTGCTCCAAGTTAAAACTAACCGTGGTCTGGGAAAGCTGCAGAGCTGTGTAAGCATAGGAGATGGGTGGTTTTCTTGTCCAAGTTGTTTTCATTTCATTTTTCTAACAATACAAGTTTGCAGTGTCTTGCAGGGTGCAGGATGCACTATGCAGTGCACCCTGGCAGTGCCCTCCCTCTGCCTGTGGAAGAGGAAGGCTCCTTTGTGCCCTTTCCCACTTCACTGTAAGTGCTCAGGCTGTCAGGCAAGAGGTGATGAGGTAAACAAATGCCTTGAGAGAGCATGGCTAGCCCAGTGTAGGAGCATGTAATGAGATGAGCTGTTGTGAAAGGGTTAATAAAGCGAAATACATTTGGAAGGAGTTAACGCCTACTATTGCCAAGGAAAACTGACTTTATGGATGGCCCTGTGATTAGTCATCATTGATAAAGTTCAAGTCTGGATTAAAACAAAGCTATTAGCTAACGCTCTTCTGACATCAGTTTGTGACAACATTTCACCCCTGGCATACCTGTAGCCACTGCTGACTGGCTTTGCCACATAATCTTGTTACAAAGCTGTAATGAGCTTTTTCCAAACAGCAGATTCCTGAAGTTGGTCACCACAACACAACCCCCTGCCAGAAGTTATCTGAACTTACTATTCAGAGTTTTGCCTGGAAGAGCTCAGAAATGTGCTAAGCAGGGAATGCATTTGTTCACTTGATTTACATATAGATTTTGGAAGTTGGTTACCCTCATGTTCCAGAACTATGATAAAAGAAACAAACTAGATTTAGACAAACAGTCAAGCTGGAAACGCAGGGGCACGGTGCTGTTTCCTGTGTTACTCAGCTGACCTGTTGCTGGGCAGCAGTGTCTGCCAAAACTTGAAAGCCTTCAAGTTTTTTTAAGATGGGTTCTTGCTCAGAGCATCCTGAACAGTAAGTGTGGTGCTCACCACACTAAATGCCACTTTTCTGCTGTACTTGCCTGGTTCTGTTGGAAAGTGAAGTTAAAATTACACAGTTGAAGCAAGTTCTGGGTTGTAAGTGGGGCTAAATATGTGCAGGGTCTTAATCCCTGTGTTGTGTGGCAGGTGTTGTAAGGCCTGAAAACTTGTTGATGGTCTTGATATTCAGATCTTCTTGTAGAGCTCTGACCATGGGAACACTTGGTTGAAAGAAGTCAGGTTTTGTTCTTAAAGCTTCATGGCTGTGTAAGCCATTTGCTGAATCTTTCTAGGCTTTTGCTCAGGCTACATGAGGAACAGTAGGAAATGGGAAGGATCACCAAGGAGTGATGATAAAGGAAAGGAGGAGGAGAACAACTTTGATACTTTTCCTATGTTCTAGCCTGAATGCGTGCAACAGATTGGGTGCAGAAATGAGGATGAGTAGGACTGTCATTGTAGTCTTCAGCTGGGAAGATAAATGAGAAGCAGTAGCTGTGGAAAAGGCAGTGGGTTGAACTACAGGGAGAGTGTAACACCCAGAAACAATATTTTTGTAGGTTTTTGTAGGTGTGCTACTAGACTTGCAGGACTGGTTATTTTTGGGAGTTCAAGAGACTTTTATGGATTAAATATAAAGGGTAGATGATGTCCCCCACAAAAGCTAAATTACATTGGTGCATATAATCTGTAGGATTCCTGAGCCAGCCAGCAAGTAGCATACAACTAAATGCAGTGTCTTACTGCTGGAAAGCACATACTAGTCTGCTCAGCTACTTTTTAAACTGAATCTTGGGAGCTATGGTAAGATATGCAGTATTTGGTACTCACTGATTTGTAGTGACATTAGCACTTAGTAAATTATTACATTGTTAAGAATACTTCCAACATAGAAAGGGAGTTATCATAGCAAAGCACAGGCACCAAAAATGCAAGTAGAGGCAATAAGACCTTAGTCCTAGGCACAAATCAACAAGTGCTAGAGACATTTCTCATTTCATTTGAACTGGACTGTTGGAGAGCAATAGCACAGTACAAATACTTACCTGAATGCATCTTTTAAGACACATTTCATAGGACAAATGTAAAAAATGAACTTAGTCTTGTGATATTAGTAGCTTGTATGCTTTAAAAGTATTTTGTAAAATAGTATTTTTGAGACCTGTCTGGGACCATATATCCAGTCTCTGCAAACCCGGCTTTGTCTTGGCTGTAAAACGCTGAATAGGGAAGACAAGCACTTTTGTAGAAGGTTCTGCATGTTAGGAGAAAATGATAGGATTGTTTTTTAGTTGTGATTATTTACTTATAAAGCCGTGGACTTGCATAGGGAATCTGTTAAGCAAGGGATGAGAGGTGGGATAAAAAAGAAAAGTTGGAAGAGCCATGTGGCGTGAAGGTGAAGGCATAAGGAAGGGAACACTAAAGGAAATGGTGAACTATGGGCTTAGAAAGTTCAACTAGAGCTTTAGCCACCCCTGGGTGCACTTCTAGTGTCCCAAAGGCCTTGCTATGGCTCTGAGGGGGGTAGAGGGTCACTGCCACCGGCTTGCTCTGGCCTTAAAGTAGGTCTGCAGGTAAATTCTGCTGTAAATGGGACATGCAGAGAGAACTGTTTTATTGACAACCACAAGATGTCACTACCGGTAGGCATACACATGTATACCAAGACCCTTGTACAGAGTTAAAGTTCTTGTTTTTACAAGCAGGGTAGGAATGAACGACAAGAACCATAACAAAGCTGTTGATCTATAATTAAACAAGGCCATGTGTCAGTGCTATTTCAGATTATTTTGGTCTGTGAACTCTAAAATCCCCATCATCAGTAGCTAGGGGGAAAAAACAATGATTTATAAATAGTGGTTCTGAAGAAATTAATGTGAAAAGCAGGAAGGATGCTTGCAATTTAAAACATGTGTTGCCTGTTAATTAAAATATTGGGCAAATTCTGAATTTCTTTCTAGTTTGCTCAACTTTTATAGCCAGCAACTGCATCAGGAATACAGAAGACAAAATGAGTAATACTTGTTTGTGTATCATTAGTAATATGTGCAGTTTGCACTCAAGGTTATGTATGAGCACTTTGTGCTCAGCTAAATAATGCATCTCAAGGATGATTACTCTTAGCATGCCAAAGATGTAGTCCCTCTCCTCTAGGCACCCTGAGGAGCAGGGAAATACCTTGAACCCAGTGCTGACCTTTTAAAGTCAAACAACATTCTAATGCTTTTCTCCTTCCTATTGCCACTTTTCAGACTACACCTGCTGTGACTTTTAAGTGGTAAAGGTTCATAAGTGCTCTGATATTTATCCTGCAAGTTAAAAACTGCCCATCCTTTATTGCCTCTCAGAAGAACGTCGTGTTTCTGAGCTGCTGGCGTCTTGTCTTGCTATATAAGTCATCCTGTCCCATCTCTTTCCTTGTGAGTCCAAGTCATTCTGTGTCTTGAGCTGATTTTTATTGTTTTCAAAATAATCAAGTGCCTTAATGCAAGTGTAAAGTACCACACAATCTGAACTCACACTTCTTACACCATTGTCTCCCTCCTTCGAAAGGCTGGTTTTGGGGCATTCTGAAGGGATAAGTTTTCAGGGTTTTGTAAAATACTGCATGATTGCTGTAGCTCCTGTTCCTCCCTGGCACAACTTTGAAAACAGACATTCAGGCATCTGTATTTCTGGGAAATGAAATGAAGAACACCTTGTGAATTCGGAATGGTTTGGGTTTTTTTTTTCTTTTGTTTCATGGATTCCTAATGTGCAAATTTCACAGTGAAGCTTCTCACCTCTACTCCAATTGTCTTTTTGAACTAGTTGTCTGAAATTCTTAATTTTTTATTTTATTTGCCATTTAAAGGCAGTGAGATCTCTCCTCTTTCTCTTGAACAACCAGCTTCATAGCATTCAAGTCCTCATTAGATGATGCTGTTGACATCAGCCAGGGTCTAGTACCATGCTTTGTTGATTTTGTAACATGTTTTGCATAAAACCCCTGAGATGTGGTAGGACTGACAGCTGTGTGGTGCTGTGTTGGTGCTTTTTGTCAGGTCTCCTGAAGACATTTGAGGTGTGGTGGCCATCTCATTTTCAGCTTGTGTCACTGCACTGAGGTGACAAAGCTCCCACTTGGCAGTAGAGGGGAGAGCCAAGTATGTGGGCGTGTCTGGATTTCATTGTAAAATCTCAAATTTAGTTTTGGTATTTTAATGTACTTCATGTTCTGCTGTCCTAAAGTAGTCCAAATTTACCTTGACATTTAAAAAACAAACTTATAAGCTTTAAAAAATATTTTTAAAAGAGTAAATTGGCTAATTTGTTGTGGGTGTTTTTGTGAATTTCTTTTTTTTAGGATTTTTTTGAAGATTCTTTATTTTTTCTTAAGCCTGAGTGGATCTGTTTTAATGCTTGTGGTACTGAGTTTCTTCTCTAGCAAGCTGTACAGTTGCTTAAAAATTCCTGTCTTAGAAGTCAGTCAGTGATGGTCTGTATTCCCACACTGCTGCAGGGACAGGGCTGCCTGGCTGGCTGATGTACCTACTGTGTGTAGTAGTTAGAGACCTGTGGGAGCATCAGCAGTTGTGTTTGAGGACACAACCAAAGGAGGCATTAACAGTTTGCTTCTGAATGCCAAAGCTGGCAAGAACTGTGGAGGAACAGCAAGGGGAACAACATGTACAGTGTGGGCTGGAGATTTAGAATGCTTTTTGGCTCTGAGACCCAGTTCTGTGCCAGGGCCAATGCTGTCACTCCTGCAGGACCCAGAGGTTTGAAGGATGCTCTGAACTTTGGGTGCCCTGCAGGGTGGAGGCAGGCAGTGCTGAGAGCCAGCACTGCCCTTGCTTGAGACCATCCTTCAGTCTGAACCTTGCTATGGCTGGGGGATGTCCTCGGTGTTCATTTGCCTCCCCAGCTGGAGCTCAGTCATAGCAGCGAGGGCATTGTCTGCATTAGTGATTCTGGAGGGTGGTGTGGATGAGTCAAGCACTGTCTGTGAGCTTGCTCAGAGTGCTTGGCATCCATGGGAGCTCAGGGGCTGAGGAGCAGAGCAGGGACAGCTGTGCACCATGCCTGGTGGGGACAGTGGGAGCAGCGTGTGACATGACACACACGGCTGCTGTGTGTGCACGAGCCAGGGCTGTGTGCTTGCACCTACCTGCAGTGAAGTCATCACTCTTCTCTGATGCTGAGACTTTCACTTCTATTCCATGCAGATGGTGTGGATTACTGTAGGTACAGTAACTCTTATTTAGGTTTCTTAAAAATATATATATATTCTAAAAAGTTACTGTGGTTTTGTTGGACCTGAATTTCTGTTGCTAAAGCTGGGAACTTCTTTCTCAAGTATGAGGCTGCCAGAGAGATGAACGCAATGTAAAAATCCCCCAGGAGGTGGGGACTGGAATCAAACTAATATTCTCCTTTTATTTTTTATTTTTTCTTTAAGTGAAGAACAAAGATACCTAACTTTCAGTCTTCTAAAACTCAGGAATTATTTCATCACAACCCGTCTCTGGAGCTGAAGTGTCTGTTACGGCTGCTGGACCTGAGTGGTGCTTTGGGGTCTTGCATTACTCACCTGACTTCCCTCTGTGTAGCTTCCTGCTGCAGTTAAATGTCTTTCCTCTCTGCCTCCCCTGGGTCCTCTCTTAAGCCATTTTTTGCTCTCTCCTCCTGGCTTTTTTCTAATTTTTATGTCTCTTGTTACCTAGTCCATGTGAGCAATAAGCTGCCTTCTTGAACAGCGTGCCCAGGAACAATCCAGCACCATGAGGGCCTCTGAGCTAACAGGAACAAAACTTCTGAAATGCAAGGCCTGTATGCAGCAAGCAGCAGGGCAGGTGGATGCACTGTGGTGTATTTTCTGTGCTTTATCCCAAAGGGCAAGGCTGTGAGCTGGCTCCTGGGGGGGCTTCAGGACTGAGGAGAGCATGGGGGAGCTGCTAATGCTCCAGAAGAGGAGAATGTGGCTGAATTTAACATCTGCGTCCAGAGCTGCTTTGTATCTTAACCCGAGGGAAATTTTGAATGTTCAAAACAATTTTTGTATTTGTATTGATTAACAGAGTAATACTTCACCAAAGGCTGCTGTAACCATCCATCGGCACAATCTCAAGTTTGATGCACAACAGTTCTGGTACATGTGGGAAATCAGCAAATACTGAAGATGAGTAGAGGATGAAGAGACAGAATGAGCTACTAAGAGATTGCCTTTGCAATTAGAACTGTACAAATGGATGGGACCAGCATGCAGTCCTTCCAGCAATGTGCTACAAAATACAGATCTTGCTTATGCTACTATGGACTTTCTCTTGTTTAGTAATTACAGTATTTTCTATAGAATAAATACAGTATACATGTAGTATGTGTAAGCCAATACAGTATTTTCTCATCAGTCAAAAGGAAGAAAGAAATTGGTACCATGAGCACCAGTTCCTTCTTTTTGTAAAGAGAGGGACTTTGAAACAAGCATGGATTGCACAACCTCCAGGAAGGGGGACAGGTCGGAACACTTCCGGGCAAGAGATTATCAGAGGTTGGTCTCATCCTGCACATGTGAAGGACTTGGAGGTGTTGCAATGCAGGAGGTGCTTGAGCAGGACCCAGGAGGCTGCAGGCAGGATGGGTGTCTGCCATCATTGCTTGGTTTCTGTTGGGAAGTTGTGCTGCTTCAGTTTCTTTCCTGTAAGGTGTAAATAGTGGTGCTGGCTTCTTTGCAAAGTGCTTGGAGATTGATGGATTAAGTTGTTTGTTATATTGTGAGCACAGTAAAATGATAATGACTCTTGGAGGGAATTTTTAGAAGCTGCATTATCCTTTGGAAGGAAGATGAAATACAGAAATATGCCAGATGCTCTTAAGAATGTAAATACCCTCTTTTCAGACAGAATTGTTAAGCACAACTTTCATGAGCTGTATTATGGCAGGGTAATTTCAGGGCATGTGGAAAAACAAACAGCAGCATTCCTTCTTCCCTTGTTCCCCAGTATAAAACATTATATTATTCAAGGCACTGGCATATTAGTCCTCAGCACACATCAGGTCACCTGGAGTCTCCACTGTTGGTCTCATTGGTAAGTATTTCTCCTCATTACAGGTGACTGCTCTCCAGCAGCACAGAGACTTCTGTACTGTTTTCTTCAGCTGTGGGAGGACGTAATGTACCTTGCAGCTTGTCTTTGCTTTTTTGGGGTGCTTTTTTTTTTTTTGTATAATTATGTAGTGTTTTTTTGCAGGCATCTCATACTTCTTTCAAGGCAGCAAAGCCCCACCTGAGGAAACAGGCTCTGCTGTGCTCTTCCCACACCCATAGACACATGGACAGCAGCAATGGAAGAGGCTGCTGGTACCTTTAGTTGCAGGAACAGCAAATGGTGTCAACAAATGATTGAAACCCTTAATTCCTAAACCTGCCTGGAGCAGGTGTCAGTAGTTTTGAGGCTCTCCTGACTTGCTTTACAGACTTTGCTCAGGGGTGCACTTAAATCCTGGGGGTTACTGTGCATGGGCTTAGATATAAACCCCAAACCCAAGTCTCTATAAATGAGGCCCAGATAGTTATTCTGCAGGGCATGCAATGATGTCTGCCCAGGTGTCAAAGGGTTTATAATTTTTCTTGAGGTTTTCCTGTTACTGGTCTAAAATCTGTCTGGTTATTGAAGGAGAATACGCATGTTTTGTGCAAGTCAGCCTGACTCTGGAGCTGCCATGCACACTGGGTTGCTGCAGAGCACTGCTGGTATCTCATGAAGGCCACCCTGGCACTGTCCCCCAGCAGCACGTCAGGGGCAATGAGTGTCTCAAAGCATCCTGTGGCCATTTTCTGGAGAAGCCCCTGCTTATCATGGTGCTTAGGATGCCGGGTCTCCTCTGCCTGCAGCTTGGGGTCCTCTGTCCTTGCTCTTTCATCTCATCGCCTGGAGATGTGCTGACCACAGGACTGAACACAGGCAGCCCCTCAGGAGAAGGAGGAATTTTTTTAGTTGAAACGGCAGCAAAGGAGCAGTTAGTGCCCCACTGCCAGGTTCTCATCACAAGGCACTGCCTGCAGACCAAGGAGCACCATCCCCTCCAGGCAGCAGCCTCGAGGCCTTGGAGAAATCCTTGCTTGCGTAAGCGCTGATCAGTGGTGCTGAAGGAGTCGGACTCTCCTTGAGGAGCTTCTTGTGGCGTGGCTGGAGCACGAGCTGACGGTGCAGCCTGCAGCTCTGCCTGATTCCAAGGGAGATCCCTGCGATTCACTGAGCATGCCTGTGCTCGGGGTGGGTTTCTGGAGCAGGAAAACTTATGCCGTGGTCAGCTCTGGCCAGTGTCCTCCAGTCAGAAAGATGCAGAGACGTGTCTGTCCCTCTTCAGAGCTCACCTCTGGACTCGGGCTGGCTCTGATGAAGGGGCAGCTTCTGCACTTCAGGCACCTGATGATGGGACAGATTGGTTATGAACATGGTGTTTTGCTGGAAAAAATGCTATCTGGGGATACCCAGAATGTAGACTTAAACCTTGTATTTTTTTCAAGAATACCTAATCTGGAGATGTTCTGAGTTTTGTTTTTTTTTTTACTTTCCACTGTTAAAAATGTTAGGCACCATCCAGTGACTCAGCAGGTACTTTGTCACTTGTTTGCAGCAAGGTATGTGCCAGCATGAAAATGCAGGAACAGACTGTTTGCTTCAGCACTGCTGCCAGTTTGGTTTCTGTGGTGTTTCAACAGCTCAAGCTAATAGTCCTGATCACATTTATTTGGGTAGTAAGGTCGTTTGCCATATACTAAACACCTGAAAAAAAGGAAAGCTGTGTTCTTTCTCAGTTCTCAGTCCCAACCTTTTCCCAGCTGGCACGTTGCTCTGTGGTGCAGCTCTCCAATGTTTGTAATGAAGAACTCAAATGTTAGTATTGTTCCAGCATTAAAATGTTGTAATCCAGGAGCCCAGGTCCCCTGCTCCCATTGGATTAAACACACCCACTTTGAGGTACCCCCATATCTGCAGTGGCCAGAGGGGGTCTCTTGAAATAGGGAGCAGACATGACTTGTTGTAGATGCGTGTGGATGTGCCTGTGCCCAAACACATGGTGACACACCTTGCAGCACTGGGAGCAGAGCAAATGACAAGAAAAACGTCTTTCTTGCTAAATTTCAGCCTGGATCTGATTTGTGTCTCTTCACCCTCCAGAAGCTTATGAGTGCCTTGGCTTCCCCATCAAAGCCTTTTTAAAAAAAATTCGAGATTGACATAACATTGTCAGCAATACAAGTTGTGGGGTCAGATGGAGGAAGCAGAGCTGGGAGACTTGCACAAGAAAGTGCAGCCCAGCAGGAGCTGAAGACTCACAGCTGGTCACAGGTGAAGGCTTCACTGTCAAAATCATTAGGTTTTGTTTTACATTAGTGGCAAAGGAGTCGAGAAACTCCTGAGAGGAAGAGTTGGGAGGTTTTTGCATTCAGGGATCTTGCCATCCGTGTGCAGGAAGCAGAGAGACACGTAAGTTCTAGGAGGCTAAATCTGCCACCCAATACATTTTTCTGAGGAGTCTCAAACTGTTGTTACATGCAATAGAGCAGTGGAGGAGTTGCACATCTTTTTACTCTTGAGCACTTCTTGTCCAAGGATGTGTGTGGAGGGGTCTCCTGAAGCACAGGCAAGTTCTCTAACACAGGTTTGCCAAAATGATGCTCTGTTTGCACATGAAGTTTGGATGTGGGGGCTTTTTTTGGTGTGTCACACATGAGAAGAGGCTGTATTTGCCATGGGGTTCATCAGAGTCAACCTGAAATCTTTGCAACCCACTTGCCTCATTGTTCCAGGATAGTTTTCACTTCCAACAGCATAAGAAACAGGCTGCTGGGACAGGACAACTCTGGGTGTGCAGTTGTTTCCCCCTATCTCAGCATGAGCTGCCGCAGGTGATGTTCTCCTGCTCAGCACTCTGGTCCAGGATGAGTAAGAAGATGCCTGAGGTGCCAGTGAGCTGTTTCAGATGAGGCAGGTGGAGGGAAGAGCCCGTGCTCCAGCAGCTAATGTCCACTCCTTGCTGTTAGTGATGTGCCTTGAAGCTCTGACAGAGGCTTCCCTCGGATGCAGGGACTTGTCAGGGTGATTTTCAGCTGCTCCAGTATGGAAGATGTTGGCTTGAGTAATCCAACAACTGAATAAATGGTCTAGTTTCAGTTTGCCCGTTTACAGTTTTGTCAGCACAACAGTGAGCAGATGCAGGTAGGTGAAGGAGATGGGCTGTGACTCTGCTTTCCAGGTGGTTTGTTTCATCCAGGTTACCCAATGTGGGAGGATTTAACTTGAGCTGAAAGTACTGAATGGTAAAAGACCAAGTAGATCTCAAATGTCCATGAGTGTCTTTGAGCTAGAATGAGGAATGTCTTTGGCTGTCTGCAAGGTGGAGCTCTAGAAGCTTCTAGAAGTGATTCATTACCAGGCTCAAGCTTCAGCCTGAGATCACACATCAGATACAATTGTTTGTGAGATGAGGGACTGACCCTGATTAACCCAGGCCATTCCAGTCCTTATTGATATAGTTAGGATTTTTAGTCATTTCTACTGGGACATCTTACCCTTGGGAGCTGGGAGAGCATCATAGACCTTAAGAGCAGGGCTGGGCACCTGGCTGGCCTTGCAGTGAGGGAAGGGGCCAGAAGCTGTTAATGGGGACCAAAGAGCCAAGGCTACCTGGGAATGGCACAGAAGCAGTTCCCCCCATTCCCTCTGCATGTACACAGACATCCCACCTCACCCTGGGGGCTGAGTGTGCTGACCTCACTTCTGGTAGCACCTCTCTTGGTCAGGGCATGGTCAGGTCTTCTCAGCAGCCCCTGCACCTGTGGTGTTTTGGTCTCAGGAAGCTGTAACTCCCTAAGTGAGAAGGGAAGCATAGAGCAGAGCATGATGCCTTGGGGCTGTGAGAGAGACAAGATTCCCTGGGCACCACTGTGCATGGTGAGATCTGAGCAGCTCTGACCTGGCTTCTGGAGGGACAAACCTCTGCCTGCAGCTGTACTCCTTGTCCTAGAAGCATCTGCTGAGCAGCATCAGTAAGGTTTGCTTTTGAGATCACCTGTCCCAAGCAACCTGTGTCTGTGTGCCTGTCCCTGCCCAGCTGTGCACCTCAGCAACCAGATTTCATGAGTGTGATCCTGGAAAGCTGAGGGTGAGTGTGGGCAGGAGCCACAAAACATGCCTCAGCTCTCATCCTAGGCCCAGACCTGTGCTCAGAGTCACATCCAGCCTGGAAGGTTGTCACAGGGATGTCCCTGCTGCTGGGCACACCGCGGCTGTGCACAGTACAAACCCAGGGACTGAAATGGGGTCTTTTGCTGCACTTTTGCTGCACTCAGAGTGTCCCCTGGAGAGGCCTGGGCACTGCCCTGCCCGGCGAGGGGCTGCAGCGTGGCAGGGCAGGCGGGGCCGCGTCCCCAGGGCAGGGGTGACCCTGTGAGCTGCCTGGCTGTGGTCATTGCCTGCCCGACCCACCGCGCTGCTGAGACCCAGGGACCCGTAGCAGGGTGGACCACGGCTGATGTCAGAGCGATGGGCCCGTATCTGTGGCAACCAGAAGAAATAAATAAATAAGTGAAGCGCATCTGCGGGAGCAGGAGACGTGCGAGCTGCTCCCGGGCACGGCTGGGCTGGACATCCCTTAAGCAGCTTAGCACCCGCGCTCCGGCTGATGCCCTGAGCGCCTTTGTGTCTGCCGGGCAGCTGAGAGCGTCCTGCCAGCCCTCGGCGGGGACCCCGGGAGCCTTCCCCCTCCCTCCATCCCTCCCTCCCTCCATCCATCCATCCCTCCATCCACCCCTCCCTCCATCCCTCCCTCCATCCATCCATCCATCCCTCCATCCCTCCC
>NW_009952707.1:3338869-3339132 GCF_000747805.2 Chaetura pelagica | reverse complement strand
CTGTGAGCCCCGGCGGGAGCTGAGCCCTGCCGGCAGTGCCCTCGCCCACCCGAGATGGACGGCGTGGGCAGCAACAAGACCATGTCCTACAGCAGATGGAGTTACAACAGGTACCGTCTATCTTGTTTGGATTTCTTTGCTTTCTTCTCGTTACCTTCCTGGTATTCTTAAGCTGCTTTCCCAGCAGCTGAGCTGGAGAGCCCCCTCCAGGACAGCCCCAGCCCCGGTCTCGGCGGTTGGTGCTGCTGTGGCGCGTCTGGCCG
>NW_009952707.1:3314447-3338632 GCF_000747805.2 Chaetura pelagica | reverse complement strand
GCCTGGGAGCTGGGGGGGCTGCTCCAGCCCCAGCAGCACCACGCCGGGTTTCCCGGGCTCTCCCCTCTCAGCAGGACAACTGGGACTGCCCGAGCAGTCCCAGAGGTTTCCAAAGGGTGATCTCGAGTCTTTAGAGCTGGCACCTGGGCGTTTTGTACAGATGTGAACTAGAGCCAGGGAAGGAAGGGACCAGGGAGCCAGGAGGAGGCTAAAGAGTGATGTTTTCCAGCAAGAGCAGTGAGGAATGCTGTACCCAGTCCTGGTGCCACTCAGCTGGGGGGGCTGAATTAGGTGTCCTATTGAGACCCCTGTGAAATATTCACACAACGTTTCTTACCGAGATACTACAATAAATATCTGCTTTTCCTCTTCTAGGGAATGGAAAGTTATTGTAGTGTTTTGCTTTCATGTGATTCATGGTTGTGATTGACAGGTTCTTGGAACCTGGATTGAAATAAGAGGTACAAACTTACTATTTATTTTTTTTTTTTTAACTTTTGGTCTGTGTGCACCTGAAAAGGTGCCAGATGCTCAGCTGTGTTAGCACCTCACTGAATCACTACTGCAAACCACCACAATATGATGAAGAAATAACCTTTGTCAGTGTTTTCTAGTGCTCAAACACATATGCAGTGTTACCCACGCTCCCTGGGTGCGTGGGTTTGTAGGGCTTGTATGTGCATCTACAGCTTCACTCATTTTCAGTATGTTCATACTGCCTTAGCAGGAAATATATACAGAAGCATGTAGTCCTGGTGATGGGAATAGTGTCTTCTTTAAGAAGATGTGTATGTGTTTATGTATTTGTAAAGCTGAGTTATACAACAAGCCCTGCTTCTATGCATACACTCCCCACACAGAGGATGGTTTCCATCTGATGCCATGTCCTCAGAAACAGCAGTACTGAGACCCTGTAGTGCTCAGCCCTGTCCCACACAGGCCAAGTTTGAAGCAGCTTTGATACTCTAACCCTACAGTAAACAATCCAGAAATGTCACAAAAACTCCTCTTGTATGCTTTCTCCCAGTGCCATTACCTTTTCATTTATCCTTCTGTATTGCTTATGATCTGTTTCTCCAATTATCTGTCTTCCTTACTGTGACACACAAGTCTCTGATTGCTGTTTATCAGCCTTGCACCCAGGAGTTGTGCTGCACTTGGGTGTCCATCCTGCTTGGCTTCTGTACTGCATCTGGGGAGAGAAATGCAGTATTTAAGTGCCCAGGCTGGTTTTTTTTCCTGGTCAGTTTCCAGATTTTGATTTTTTTTCCTAATAAACCCACATGCCATGAACTGGTGCCTGCTTCCTATAGATATTTTCTAGTGTCCAGAGGCTTAGGAATGAATTACAGTCTTCCCTTTCTGAAAAATGGTGCAGAGTTGCTCTTGCAAGCTGAGCCTGCCCTCCCACACCCCTGTTGTGCCCAGGCCCACTACAGGAGACAGAGCTCACTCTTTTCTATCCCAGCCCCTGGTGGCTCCTGTCTCCAGATGGAGCAGGTTCCCTGCCCCATCTTTACTCTCACTGAGCAATGACAGGAAAAAGGTGTGGGTGAACTTTCTGCCAGAGAGGGAAGGACATGGGAGGTGCCCATTTTGAGCATCTTTGAATATCTGGGGTGTGTGCCAAAGCCCGAGGACAGGGGCTCCCCTCGCAGGTGCTGCTCCAGCAGGGCACAGGTTGCCCTTCTGACCTCCAGATGCACGTGAAGCCCCTGAGGGCTGAGGTCATCCCATGATGACTTAGGTGATTGTTGAGACTTGGATGAGAACATTAAGTTATTACAAGATTTCAGGGAAATTGCATCCCATTGTAGTTGGTTATAGGAGTTTTGCAAGTTAATTAATGTGATTTTTACCTTCCTCAAGGGGCATTTATAACCTTGGGCAAGAAATGCTGCTGCTTGCAAAGCAGGGCTGATGGCACTTACCTCATTTACAGGAGTCCTGTGAAACCAAGTGATTGTGCTTGGGTTATTCCCCTTCACCCGTGGCCAAAAAAGGCCACAGCTGCTCTCAGGATAGCTGATCCCAGGGTAGCTGCTCAGTAGCAGTGTTTCAGGCAAGGGTTCCTCCAACATTGCCTGGCAGCAAAGACAGCAAAACTGATATTTTTTTTTATTGAGTAAAAGCATAATATTTGCAATTCATAGCTCTGCTATTCATTACCACATGACCTACTGAAGTCACTGTGCTGTTTTGCTTGTCCCTCCCTCTATTTCCCTGGAGGCAGGAGGGGTTTAGGCATGTACCTGTCTGCATGGATGTGTGAGGCAGCACTGTGACCAGACAAGCAGTGTTCCAAAGGTGACAGCTGCTCCTCCAGATGCATGTCTAGGTTTCTCCTCTTGGTGTTCACCTTCATGAATCAGCCTTGCAGTTATAGAGAGACAGGACTGATGGAGCAGGTGCTGCCTCCCATAAATACAATTCCATCTACAATTTTTTAAAATGCTCATCATCAATTAAATTAGGGTAAATGAAGGGTTTGGGCCTCTGAACTTTGTAAGATGGTAATGGTAGAAACCCACAGAAAAGAGGAGAGTTTCTATGTCCCTTTTAAATGGCCAAGTGTGTGCCTTGCAGATGAAAGAATTTGTGTGCAGCATGCAGATGTTCTTCTAGTGGGCTTCATCTGGCATTTGTGGTGTACCTCAGCACCTGGCCCTGTGATTTCCTTAGACTTGCTGGGCAGGATTTTCTACAGGAAAGTAGAAAGTACCTGCTCATTCCTGCAGGTAGTTTATGCAATAAAGAGCAAGTCCAAACACTGTGAAACTCAAGGTGAGGGAGACCCATGTAATTAGATTATTCAATGAAGTTCACCTCAGTTGCTCTCCTGACCAAATACAAGCTTCCATTTTTTCCTTCCTAACTAGACTAGAGCGTATGTGAAAAAGAAGAAGGTACAATATGAAAAGGCTTTTAATGATCTCATGTGGCATTCCCACATCTGACTCGTTGGCCTTCCTGAAAGGCCAGCCAGATCCCAGGCATGTCTTTGTCTGCCTCCCATTTTGGTGCTCGATGTTGCTGGACAAAAGTAGAGGATATGCAGCAATTTAAACAAAAAGTGGGGATGTTTGGAAGAAACTACAAACACTCAAGTCTTCTAGAGTCAGCTGGCTAGTCCCTAGACCACTCTTTCACCCTCTGCCTTCAGTGATTTGCTGTTTTCTGGACAGTTTCTTCTGATTGTTATTGTTTCTTTTCCTCCTGCGCAGCACACGTCCTGCTGCCCCTGCCTACAGCCCCTGGGTTTGCAGAAATGAGTCTTCCAGAGCAGAGCCAAACTTGCCCTTTCTCCTGTTCTTGGTTTTCAATGTCAGTGCATGTTTTGGCAGCTGCTGCCCATCAGCACTTGTGCTGCTTCCCCCCACACTCTTTGTCCAGGGACTGTCCAACTCCTCACTCTCAGGGATGCCACACGGGGACTAGCAGAGAGTTTTCCCATTGAGCTCTTCAGGAAGCATTTCCCCATCCCAGTTCACTGATTTCAGATGTCATCTGGGTAGGTATAAGAGCTCTCTTCGGGTTTGTTGCACACCTGTAGAAGTTCATGATCAGTACCCAGGGAATTGTACTTTTAAAGGGCTCTGCTCAGTGCTGTGGCAGTTTTTGGTGCTACCCAGCACTGATGAGGTAGGACTGAAATGCTGCATGAAGTTGACTTCCTCTAGGTGACTTGCAGCCAAGCAGTTACTGAAAACGTCCAACATCAGGAGTGAAATGGGCTGTAGAAGAGTGGGGTATTCAGGAATTCTCCTCATATTGAAGCTCTCTGGAAATGGAAGTGGCATACCCTGGTGGGAAGGGAAGCTCAGTGAGAAGTGTCATTAATATGATAGTAAGGTAAAAATAGAGAATAGGTTTTGGCTGGTATAAGACTTAAGAGCCATTCCCATAAACTGGGCCATGTGAGCCCTTCATAGCATTTCCACCAGCTGGAGACCAGAGGGACAAAAACTTAACTCCCACCACCACCACCCAGATTTGACCACTGAATATCCAAACAGTGCTCGTGAAGGCCTGAGGGATCTCTGATACTGTGGGTGTAATTGAGACCAAGCTCTAGGAAGGCACAATTTGGGAAACTGTGCAGAACTGAGTCAGCCCATGGGCACCGGAGACCAGTCAAATATAAGGGCAAGTACTGCAGACCAGGAATCTGTGGTATGCAGCTGGAAAAATTGTGCAAGGCAGCAGTGGACTGCATGGTTTTGCAAGGTGTTTTCAGGTGTCAGAACTGTGCATAGATCTTAGGAGGAGGGTCACATGTGAATGGCTAGTCCAGAAGGATTTTCTGCAGGAGCAGTAGGAGGTTTTGCAGCAGGAACAGGTAACCTGCAGATTATACCTATGCACCAATAAAGATGTTAGTGTTGCTTTTTTGAACAATCTAACAACAACAAAATGTCAGCTGTGGCGGCAGTAAAAGCTGCAGTTGCTTCTCTGCTTCTTCATGTTTCTTCCTGAGACCAATATGTTCACAGCCTTTCTTTCTCTCCTGTTCTCTTTCCTTTATTTCAATACTTACTTTCTATTTTTTTTTTCCTGGAGGGCTTTAGTGCAGCCTCACCAGGCTCACAAATTACCACAGTGTGATTAGCAAAGGTTTTTTCTGCTGGCACTTGGAGGTATATTTTGGGGAACTTACCCCTAGGATGTTTCAACTGTTGGAGACAGCTGCAAACTTTTTCTATTGATCTGTCTCTTTGGTCTATTTTGGATATTAATGTTGTTTGTGGCTTCCTTTTGAAGCTGCTGCTTCTGGTTTGCCTTTTTTATCCTGTGTTGAAAAGCTGTGACTGTGTATTCAGGTCATGGTGTTGGAGAGTTTCAATCTTAGATCTTAACTTTGAAGGTTTTTTAAGTTCTCTACCTTGTTCTTTTCTGGGATGTGCTGTCAACAATGAACAAATAGGGGTTGTCCCCAGAACTTCATCTCAAATGGCTTTCTTAGGCAAACTGTAATTTATTTCTTTCTCTCTCCTTTGAAGTAGCAGCTGTGAAATCCTGAAGCAAATCCTGAAGCACATACACTTCTTACCTTCCCAGGCTGGTTGCAGTGAGCACGCTGTGACCACACTGAAGAGCAGCTTGTCTGTCTGTTGGCAGCAGAGCCTTCCCAAGCCCTGTGAGCTGAGCTGGCACGTGGTGCCCTGAGCCCCTGCTGATGGTGATCACTGAGTCTGCTCTTAAGGAGAGGTAGCACACTGAGGAAACAGGTTGAGGAGGGAGTTCCTTACCCATCACCACCCTTCTATCCTCTGCCATCTTATGTCCTTTTGTGTTTCCTTCTGGAATAGAGTCCTTTATATCTGTAATCATTGGACAAAGCATCTGGGGGTACAAGAAGTGGAAATTGTTCTATGGGACAAAAGGAGAGGCTGGGATCAGCCAATCCTCAAGTAAGGACAGAACAAAACATTCATGTGATGGATAAACTTAAGAGGATTTATGTATCCACTTTGCAAATTTAGTTTGCTGGAAATCTGTTCTTTATTTTTCTAAATGATTTTCTTATTGAAGTATCATAACATCAACTACATAAGAGAATCTAGAGTTTGGGAACAGTGTTTCCTTGCTTGAGTCAAGATGCTAGGAATGATCTGCAGATGTGTCCATACACATCGTCTTGTGCTCAGGGTGAACATTTCATGTTGGTTGGTGGCACGTCCTCAGGGTGAGTTGTCCAGAGAGTGTGTGGTGGTTTGTGACAGCCTGGCAGGGAAGTGTGTGAGAGGAAACTTCAGCTCCTACTTTGCTGAGGAAGACATTTTAAAGCTTAAACAGAAGTAGCCTCAGAAAATATTTTCAACCTACTTGGCTCATATATAGCATTGCAATCCTAACAAACTTGAGAATTGTGTTTGTGGTAGGAAATATCACCACCAGTATATATAATATCAGTGATGAGAGTGAAGGGTAAATTTTTAAGGGGAAATCAGTATTTTAGCTGACCTTCGTATTTTATTATATTTTTTTGGTAGTAGATAACATACTAGGTATGAATTTACAGTAAGAAAGAGACAATCACTTAAGAGACTCAGCTCTGCTTGGAAGATGCCACACATGCTGTGAAGATATACAAGCTGGGTCATAGCAATCAATGGACCTCAGTGGTGTGTAAAGCTTGATAGCCCATCTGAAGTATTCAGTGAGCCCACTCAGAGGTGGTAGCATGGACTTCGTGCTCTCTATTGAGAATTGGACTGTGATCCCTGAAGTTCACATCAACAAACCTCAAAAAAGACAATTCCCCTGTTTAGTAGTAACCTCCTCTTAAACCTTAGATGTCTTTTATGTCTCACTGCAATTTAGCTCTGAGATTTTCTAATTTTTATCTCAATACCAAGAATATTGCTTCTCTCAAATAGCAGTGAAATGGAGAACTTCAGTGGTTAAAGGTATCAAAGGTATAGGTCTGCCTCTGGGGTAGATGGCTAGTGAAGTGAAGTGTGGAATAAATATTGTTGCCACCTACTATTACTGTCTGTATGTTTAGCTATAGTTCTAATATCAAGGCACAAATATGTTCTTTTTTTTTTTTTGGGGAGGGGGGGGGAGGCAACAGCCTAACAGGAATCCTTAAGTTTAAACTGGTTTTAAAAGACATGCTATTAAAACTGCAAATAATTTTTTCTCGGTGAAGATGTGGGATGAGCAATATAGTTTCTAAAGATGAAGACTGAAGGGCAATGTAGCAAATTACTGCAGCAATGTGTTGACAGTCATCTTTCTTCATGGTTGGGGAGCTCATTAATTAATTTCTGTTAACAAATTTTGATACAAGACTTATTGCAGGAGAAGAGGGAGAGAAAACTAGTAACAAAATATATGTATGTTGTGTCAGTACATTTGTAGACCCCTGTAGAAGTTCTAAGGCCTCTGTAAAGCTTTATGCTTAAAACTTGCATTCTTGAACCACAAAGACAACTCAAGCATTTATGAATGGGCAATAGGAAACCAGCATAAATGGCCACAAAGAGAATGGGTTGTGATAATCCATAAGAAATGCTGCTCTGGTATCCCTTATTAGCACTTCCTCTTGAGTTTTGGTCTTACTGGATGCTCTGTGAGTGCCTTTTGTCAACACGTCTAATATATGGGCTAAATGCCTCATCTTGAGTGCTGGAGCACAAAACTGACAGTCTCTTCTCTGCCTGAATATCTGCACCATGCAAGGAAGATTGAACATTGCAGCTCTGAGCTATCAGAGACTCCTTGTGCTCTCACTGCAGCTTTCGGAGCTGGATTGTACCTTAAAGAAGAATGAGCTGCACCTCTCGTGAGCTGCTTTGTCATAAAAAGGTAACATTTTCTCTCTCCAATATACACTTTGTGTAAATGTCGCTGCTAATGGAAGTCTGAGAAATAATGCTCATGGCTGAAAAGCAATAGAGAGGCTTTTTCCCCCTTCAGAAATGGGTCAGGATGCAGTCCTGGCTGTCAATACAGCTGGTGGCAGGTGCTGCATGTGCAGCTGGGTGGAGAGTGGCAGCTCACGCGGCTGGGGCAGGGTGATGAGGTCTGAGGAAGGTTGTTCATCACTGATTGTAGGGGGTGTTCCTCCAAGAAGAGAAAAAAATAATGTTAATTTCATTCGGTTCCATGTAAAGGCCACATGTGATCTTTATTTTGCCATACCCCAGGATGCAGGGCCCACCAGCCCACTTCAAACACTGTATCACTGGGCTTGTACCATAACTTCACATGGTTGTAGTCATCAAGTTAACAAGCACATCTTCATTTCAATATATCCATAACAATGGCCTCCTAGAGAAGGCTGAAACAGAGGTGATGGGTAATTTATCTCTGTAGCACCTTGAAAGTCTGTTGCCTTTGGCTTTGTGCTCCTGGCTGCTACAAGTGCAGTGCTACCAGCAGACATGGGACACTGCCCATCTTGGAGGCATCCCAACAAGAAAAGTCAAAGGTCTACATGGAGAAGGGCTCATTGCTCACACAGGAAAACATTCCAGTGCCCTGGCTAGCCCCAGGTGTCCCAGGCCAGCAAATATTACTGATTTATACCTTTTTAGTTTTGTTTATTCTTTGTGTCTCTGAAAAATGAGTGAGTCATGAGGCTTTGAGATGACCAGCTCGAGTTCTGCCAGAAATCACCTGTATTTGTAAAAGAGAAGGATGTTTAGTCAGCACTTGGATATATCTGAAATGTTTGACTGCTGTGGTCAAGAGCTGGAGAAAAGACAAGATACTTCAACTTGGTACAAAACCAAAGATGCTTCCAGAGGAGTGCAGGTCTTCAAAGTGTAAAATGACAATAAATTAGCTCATAATCAATTTCAAGAGTATTTTTTAAATTGTAATGTGTCTTCTACATGGACAATGAGCCAGGTAAGTTTCCTTGATTAAAAATAAATACATATAACTCCTTGTTTTTATAACCTTGCTGTTATATGTGTTTGAATACTTCTATCCTACTGGTGCCCTGTCATGTCATGGTCATGTTACCATGTCAAACTGCCATACTGTGTCAAACATCCAATTACTTGCTGTTCAACTAAATGTGTCAGTTCAAATTCCTTCACCAATTTATGAGTCCTTAGAGAGAAGATGTGTAGTAATGCTTAGATGGTGTTACTCCACAGGTAGCTCTCTTTTTGTTTCAGGAGGTCCACTTTTTTTTTTTAAATCTCACTGTTTCATGCACCATCAGCAGCATTGTCCTTCCTGTTGTGCATTTCTGTTGTCTGTGAACACCAGGAGCTGTTTTGCAGGATGGAATAGTTCCTTAAAGTCCCTGGGGGCACTGATGATATCAGTATTAATGTTGAACTCTTAATCTGTTCTTGGTTATTTGTGCAAGCTTACCTAGGTTCACTCCTGTCTTTGCAGTTTGCTGGCAATCCTATAGGACTTATTTTCTGAAGTTAAACTTTTCCAACTTCAAAATCTTATTCAAGCATCATTTTCAACAAGGCCCACGAACTACCAAAGCCAATTCCTTAACGCTTAATGTAGTTTTTCCACCTATGTTCTTGCGGGTTGTTTTGCAGCTCTGTAACCTAAACTTCTACCAAAAGACAGGGAATTTCCCTGGACACTTCAAGGTGCTCCTGGAGAGCTGCTTCTCTGCAAGTCTGGGGCTGCATAAGGAAGCCATCCAGAAGGACTTAGCAAGGGATATTAATCAGGCAGTCAATCCATGAGAGACTGGCTCCACAGAGACCATTTCACCTCTCTGTAAGATGCTTCATTTCCTAATAACAAAACTGCATTTGTACTTTATTCCTCTCTTGATTTATTTCTTTTTTTCCCCCACATAATACTTTTGAAGTGCAAGTGTATGGACGTTCTCCAGCTGAGGTTGCTGGTTAAAGTGTATTTCTCACTACATTGTAGTTTTTAACATCTTTGGTGGAACAAATTAAGTATTCTGCTTTTTTAATATAACTTGGCTAGCTTTAGGAGGAAGTAATGAAACTTGGGCTTCATAACTGGATCTAATAGTTTTGAACCAGTTTTCAGAATGAAGTTATTTGTATTGTGAAACAGTTCATTCACACCTGAGGATACTTTTTGGGTGGAAAGGTGCAGATAAATATGGAGAAGAAAATAAAGAGAGGGGCCAGTAGGGAAATGGGTAACTGTTGGTTTATTAAACAGCTGCTGTGTCTCATCTTAGAGCAGGTGAGTTGTTTTTTGTGTTAATGTGGATAGTTGTTGTCTACCAAGAATGGTGTGCGTGGCTGGTGGATTTAGTTGGATTTAATTAGATGGATCTAAATGAATCTCAGAAGATCTAATTAACACAATGTAGCTTTCTGAAGATGAAGCCTTCTAAATAATGAATAGTTTATATTCTCTCTTACTATTGATGAGTGAGTAATAGGTAAATACTGAAAAGTGAACTGAGAAGCAATGGGGCTGGAGCTGGGTTCCATGACACTGTGTGAAGAGAAGCTTTTAAGGTATTTGCAGTAACTCTCCTTCCATGACAGACTGTGCTTGAAACAGGCCTAAAATCCAGACGCTTATAGGCAAGTGTCACCTTCTCTTGGAAGCTGCAGTGTTGCCCTGGACACCGAAGGCAGCAGTGGTTTGCTTCCCAGCAATGTTCTTCAGTGTGTGCAGACACTGCCACGCTATTTCACTAAGTGCATCACCCACAGCACCACCTGAAATATCATTCCTTTCAGCAAGAGCATGCACTGTATAAAGTTATTTTTTCTCTCTGGCATCCTTTATCTTGCTTCTCTCCCTCCTAGCAATTCCTTGAATGTCTTTAATTAGTGGGGACTTTGAAATTCAGTTTGGGCCGCTCACGCAAGAAGTGGAGAAGCCAGTCTGGGCTATGAACCCAGGTTGAGGCCAAAGCCCCTTTAAGCCCCTCCTTACAACCCTTCTGTTCTTCTGCTAATCACAGTAAGAGGATTAGCTTAAGGAGCATGGGATGTTGAATACTACAGTTGCAGACATTCATATCAGACTCTGGGCTATTTTCATTCATACTTTTGCATATGCAAAATGAATCCCGAAGCAACTGGTGAACTGAGAACCAAGGCAATTTACTGATGCTTGGAATGCATGCATATATATAGCAAGAAAAGGAGCTTTGGACTGAAAAATCACAGCTGGCCTTAAATCAGAGCTGAGATTTAATGTTTCAGACTTGTTAAAAGCCAGAGCTTTTGCTTTCACTGTATTTGGAAAGAGCCGTGTCATGTTACTTGCTTTCTCTAGTTAAAAATAACCAGCAACCAAATAATATTACATTGCTCTTGATGGTGTCTGAGTTGTACCTTCTGTGCAGGTGCACTCCTGCCATCAGCTCCTGGTGCAGGTGGGCTGCTCTTTGCACGGAGATGAGGCTAAGCCACAGCTATTTCTGTTCATAGTTTTTGGAGCTCCTAGAGCTGAGCTTCACTCTGACTACAGGGATTTTTAAATATATCAACTTAAATATGGTATCATTAAATGCAAATACACTGCCTTTTGCTTGGGAGGCTGGGAGGGAAAGCAGTGCTGTTTTCCTGACACTTACTGCCTCCCCTGGGCAGCAGCTCTTGGCTGCCAATAAGGCAAAGGGAAACACTGGCCTTGCTGTGTGCAGTCACTATTGTGCTCCAGAGCAAGCAAACCCAAGATTTGTCCACCAGGCATCCTCCTGGGCAGGCTGGGACTGAGCAAATGAATGAACATGTCTGTGCCTGTGCAGGCAATTGAAGCTCAAATGTGGTGACTAAACTGCTTTGTTCACTGTAGTGTCCTTACCATATGTTATGTATATTTGATTCATTCACTGGAACATTGATATGGATTCATAGGTTTTTCTACAATGTAATTAGGGCAAAATGTCTGCAAAAGCAGAAGGATTTGTTTTCCTTATCCATGGCAGTGAGGCTTTTCTGTTCTCTTGAGTGTGCTGTAGATTTGCTAACATAATCCACTGAGTGCCAAGCTCTCCACTCATCTTGGTATCACCAGCAAACTTCATCAGGGTGCTCTTGATCCCAACATCCAGGTCACTTATGAAGATGCTAATCAGCACTGAGCCCAATATCGATCTCTGGGGGACCCCACTTGTGACCAGTTGCCAGTTTTTGAAGAAAAGATAACTTGGGCACTGTAACTTTTAACTTTCTCCCCCAGGGTCTCCAAGTTTTTCTGAAATCTGCCGAAGTTTGGTCTGACAATGTCGTTTGTGCCCACATGAAAGAGTAATAGGGAATAGCAGTCTGTGGTCTTGACAAGTTGTGGCACCATCTTGGCAACACCATGGACCTTAGCTCCAGGAAGACAGCACATGTCATGGGATTCCCTGTTGGGTCTGCAAATAGGTGCTTCCCTGCCCTTTAACAGGGAGTCTCCCACTACAAGCGCACATTGTTTCTTTTTACAACATCTGCCATGTGCTGTTGGTCCTATTGCACCTTGTGGGCCTTGCTCGTGGGTGTCTATGGTTGTTAAAACTTCAAACATGTTTTTAGTTGTGATGCTGGATGGTGGAGACTGTGATGGAGCTCTGTGTTTGTGGGACACCAGGTGTGGGGAACCTGACTGCCTGTAGCACCCCTGGCATCAGCTCGTGACACCAGGGTCCAAGGTGCTTCATTCTCAGTGGTGTCTGTTGCTGGAACATTTTGTGCTGGGTAGATGCTCTATGGTGCTCACCTGGATTCTTGTTGGGTATTGGAAGACCAGAAGACGACCAGAATTAGAGGCTAATGATGAAGTTCACTCGGTGATGCTCCCTGAGTGCTACCAGTGTGCTCCATGTTGTCTCTGCCATCCAGCCTGTCCTGTAACTGTGAACTTCAGTTTTCCTTCAGTGCTTTTCAGACACCCTCTGGGAGTTGTGTCAGACTCTTAGGGCCACTAGATGAGCACTTTTTTAGCCAAAACCGTATTTGCATCCTTCAGTCTGGAAAGGTGTAGATGCAGGAAATGCTCCTTTAAAAATACACAAGGATTAAGAAGATAAATTGTTTTCTCCTCTCTCTTTTAAGTCCTCTCCTTTGTATTCCTTTTTTTCTGCTCCTCTGTTGTCTTGTCAGTCCTTACTGCAGTTAAATCCCTGCTGATGGACCATTAGAAAAGAAAAAGATTATTATTTTAGCTGCACTTTAGCAGTGGATGAGGCTGGAGAAAGCAAGAGTGGATCTTCACAGCTGTTCCTCAGGCTTAGCTCTTGCCTGAGCTGTCACATGGAGGATTCAGTTGCCTTCTTAACTACATGTGTGCTATCTTACTGGTATATTACCTGACAGTTGGCCAGAGATATTTGAGCTGTTATGTTGAGATATTAATCATGTTCTGACACAGTATTACCTTGTGGTGATTGTACAGTGAGCACAGCTTTGCAGTGGTGAAAACCTTGTATGTGCAATAGCAGAGCTGCAGCCAGGCTTTGCTGTTGTAGGGGAGGGTCACATCGTGACTGATCTTTTTTGTGCATTTTTTCCCCTGTTTTGTTGTTGTTGTGTCTTTTTTTTTTAAATTAGAAATACTTCTTGATTACTTAGTAACGGAAAGAAATTACTTTATTCTGTTAGTTAAAAATATTTAAAAATACAGAGTAAGCTTATTTTCTTTAAGAGGGCAAATCAAGTTAATTGCATTTCAGAAATAAGCCCTAGATCATAAGGATAGAGGTGTAATTGTGTTGCAGTTTGTAGAAGCACAGTCCCTTGCTTGCCTTGGCCCAGGGAAGAGAAGAAGAGGAGGAGGAGCAGGAGTGCTCCCTGTGCCAAAGGTCCAGCTCTGCAGGCAGCAAGAACTGCAGACACTCAGTGGGGCCACAGGGCCTCAGGCAGTGCCAGGAGCTGCTTCAGGTGAGCACCATGGAGCACCTACCCAGCACTAAATGCTGTTTGACATAGGAGAGAGGATCCCTTGATGTCTCTCCAAAATACCCAGGGCTGGGCACTGTTGGAAATGGCAGACTGGCATGCCTGAGTTTTAAAGTGTAATCTGCAATATTAGGATTTTCTAGTGGTGAATAAGTGACGGTGTTGCATGGCATGGGATGGTGCTGGTGGGTTGGGCAGCCTTGCCCAGGAAGGTCTTCTTTTGGTGGGAATGCCTCTTAGGTCTTGGGACCATGCTGGCTCCTTTGCTGCCTTCTTTTTTAAGTGAACTCCTTTGCAGAAAAGGGAGGACACTGTCCACACTGGGACCCTCTCTTTGCCATACTGTTCTTCAAACAGTTCCTCTGTTCCCAGGGCACACGGTCTCTGTCAATACGGAAGGTTTTAGTCTCAGACTGAAGAGGAAATATCAGCTGCAAGGTGTGCTGAACATGAGTTTGTCTCTGGTTGTTTCTTGTTATCGTTTTGCTTTGTTTCTTTGAACCACAGAGTCTAGAACAGAGCACAAGCAGGAAAAGGCACTACCAAATAGTGTCAGGTCACAATAGAAGACAGGTAACAGTGCAGATCTGCCTGCAAAGCCCTCTCCCCAAGAACCAGGATCCAGAAGCTGGAGCAGGCTTGGCTTGTTCCAAAGTCCCTCCTGTGCTGATGTGCAGAGCTGCATGTGGCTCTCTGCTCTCAGGTGCTGTCCTTTGCTGTGCAATCTGTCTGGATAGGGTGCTGCCTGTGTCCTAAGTGCTCATTTCAAGGGAAATACAACAGCAGGACCAGCACCTTGTTTACAAAATTGTGTGTGGAGAGGCACTGGCAGCATCTACCTGCCTTTCCTCTCCCCCACTCTTAAAATACCTGTTACCAAAGGGTGGAGACAATGGGGGATGCTCCTCCCAAACATGCAACCAAATCCTCCTCCTGTATTCAGCTGCCATAAACCCTCCATGTGCATTATCTTTTTCCCCCCTACCTACCAATACATATCATACTTGGCTGCCTTGCTGGATGTTGCAAGGCATAATGCCTTCACATTTTGTTACTAAATCTATTTCAAAGGTCTATTTAATTGAATAAATACAACTTATTCCTACCTCCTGACTTAAGGCTTTTATCAGAAAACATTGTTCTCTTCTGGAAATTAGACCTTGTCCCCTAGAGTTTGCATCAGATGAAGAATAAGGTCTGTGCCTTCTTCAGCCCCATGGGCTGGAAAACAGGAGCAGCCTTCAGCACATGCCATGCCAATCACCAGAACTGCCTCGCAGGCTTTGTAGCAGAGTTGTCCGGAAAGTTAGGGAATATGTCTTCAGAAAATGGACTATCCTTTACTCTCCAGCAACTGTGAAGCTTTGGGGAAGCCAGACCTGGGCACTGGCCAGACCCTGCACTTTCCCCCCCTGTTTTATAAGCAAGTCCCCCAAGCGCTGTCTGGATGTCAAGAATAAGTGTTACCGAACAGTGTTACACCAGAGTGCTCAGTCACACAGCTCTGAGTGCCTGTGGCAAAAAACAGCTTTATGTAGATAGCTGGAGTTACTGAGAGGAAGCTGAATTCCCTGAGGGTCTTGTAGGAGGAGGCAAAAAAAGGGCTTTTTTGTCCAACTGTGTCATACTCAGGCAGTTATGCCAAAGCATGATGGAGTGCTGCTCCTGCTTTTTTTGAGGCCTCTAGATTGATTACTTTTCTTCTGAGAACAAGATATCTGAAAGATACAGTGATTAATGACATAGCAGGCTTTCCCCACTCCCTGCAGGTCAAGCCTTCATGAGCAAGAATGAGGAGGCTGCTGGCATGGGGCTGGGATTTCTTCCTGAGCCCTGCCAGATCCAGACATTTACTTTTTATATATATTTTTATGTATTTATTTATTTTTCTCCACACTGCATTTTTTCCCTTAATAGAAACTGTCATCTGTAATTGAGACTATCACTCTGAAATGTGAGGATAGTGCAGAAGTATATATAATTAAACTAATTATAAACTTGTTCAACCCCCTTGCTAAAACAGACAACATTTTCAGCAGCCTTATCCTCTGCTTTGTAGCCAGACAAGGTTTTGCTACAAAAATGAGGCAAACCTCCAGCACTTCTTGTGGCTGCATGTCCCTTGGTTGATGCTAAAGGGCATCAGAAACACTTTTTCAAAACTAGAGCCTCATTGTGCTAGATTCTGTGCAAGCACCTTGGCTGGGTTATTTTAACCACCAAACATACGTAGATGTAGAGACTGATTTTTATGACTGCTGGGTGAAAGTAAATGTAGCTGGGGAACATGACTAGTTTTTTTTTTTGTTTTTTTGTGTAAGATTGCACATGCAGAGGTCCAGGAGTTGAAACTGCCTCCCAGTTTTTGAATACCCACAGAGTGGGGTTTCCAGCTGGGTGAATTAAACCAAAAGGCAGAGGAAGGATGGTGGAGACCAGGTTACCTCCTTCATCCTGGACTGTGTCTGTTGTCTTTAGTGGTGTTGTTCTCATCTGCAACACTGGTTCCAGCACAAACTTTGTGATCTTTTTTAAACCTTCTTGCAGTGGGTGGAGTTTGGATAAAGAGTTGAATACACCTGTTGCTGCAGTTAACTGAATCTGATTTGGCTGAATTTGATGCTGGTAAAATGCCAGGCATTTCCTACACCCTGTACTAAAGAACAGGACAGAAAGTGGCTGAACCAACAATTTTTTATGGATTTATTGCTGCTCTGGTAATTGTGACCTAGCAGGATTTTCTTTAAAAGCTTCCCACAGGGTGCAGATTTTACAAAGGACTATTCCCTTGGTCATGGCTTCAGTACGTTTTAGATTTCAAAGAGGTAGTTTTGCCAACCCCAGTTCTGCATTGGCTGCATAAAAGTACTTTGTTTCCAAGTCAATAAGAAAAGATTGAAGAAAATTCACATTTATCTTGAAATACCTTGTAAGTTGTTAAATGCAAGAAGTAGAAATCTGGGAACAAGCAGAAGGAGCATGGCTTTGTCTTCAAGGCTTCTTTTACCACAAGATTCTTGAGACACTTCTACAATATTTTTTAAGCTTTTACTTTTTCAAATGTTGAATGTGAAACAGCTCCTGTTACTAGCAGCACTGAGACCTGTTTGCCAGATACACATGATAATGCCTTGCTTGCTGTTTAAACACCAAACCGATGAGATCTCCATATCCTTAAAATAGCACAAATACACTTTAAAATGTGGATTCCTGCCTTGAATCTATGCAGTTAAGTGTTGAGGTGTCTTCTCTTTCAGTCTTTGCAGTGAACTTGGCCCTAGGGGTTAGATAGCCAAGTGCATCTGTCAGATGGGACACTCTTTTAGGAAAAGGAGCATAGAGTTGGCTGAAAGGGGTGTAGAAATCGGGCAGCCTAGCATAACCTGGACAGGCACAGTGGGATAACTCTGAAACAAGGCTGGGTAAGTCTCTAAAACCAAGCCTGAGGGTGCTGACTGAGAGCTGGAAGTTTTTTCTGCTGTATCTTACTTTGCAGAGAGAAAAATCAAACTCTCAGCTATAATTTTGTTCTTCCTTAGTCAACTTCTCAGAGACATGAGTTATGAGAAAGTGTAGCATGCAGAGTGTGGTCAAGGGACCCAAAGGTCCCTTGGGACCTACCCAACAGCTCTGCCAGTATTCTTATTTGTGCTTTATGATTTCTTTATTGGCTGGGAGACTTGGTCACACAGAATAAGTAGGTATTTTATTCAATTATTATTGTACTGTTTGAAATACATTGAGAGAAGGAATAATTGATATCTGATAAAACTGGCTGAATTTAGAAAAAAAAAAAAATTCAGGGGCTTATGAAGTAGTTTAAATAATATATAACTATATGTTGCTGTGACTCCCCTCTTCTTCCCTCTACATTTGAGGTTTGTATTTATTTTCCCAATGCGCAAATACTCTAAAACAAAACTCAGTGCAAGAAATATTTAAGAACTGAAAACAACATTAATGTCTTGCTGAGGCCAACAAGAAATGGTGAACAAATTCTCCATGAAACAAGACAGTGCACTTCCTGCCATGCTACATCAGTAAGGTCCCTCAAAAAGTTGGTCATGGTGTGAACAAAGGCTGCTGTGTACAAACCATGGGGGGGCTGCACACAGTCTTGGTAGATGGATACACACTGTGCTGGGATAGGATTCTTTTCTTGGCCAAAATATATTTCTTTCCTTACGTGGAGTAGCTGTATTCAGGTTTTTTGATGCTAACAAGTGCCAAATATCCATCTTCAGCTTACCAAACAGATATCCTGGTGGAAGCTTTTACCTCTTAAACTTGCAGTGTTTTTGGGGTGGTCTTTCATGTCTGAAGCTGTCTCTGGTGCACCACAGCACTGCTCAGCACATCCCAGGTATGGCCAGAGCTGGTTGCCCTGACAATTCTCTGCTGATGAATCAGACTTGTTGTCTAGGCAACTGCCTTCAGCTCTAACTGGAAAACAGTAAGTGAAGACCATAGTCTTAAAACTGAGAGGCCTCCAAGGGTGGTCTCATCACACTTAAGGTTCTTCTAAACCTTAATCTTGACAGGCATGTGCTGTAAAGAGGCAGTGTGAGGATGTATGAGGAGAAGAGAGCATCAATAAGCAATGAGAGATGATGTGCTGCAGTGGAGACCTGTTGCCTCCTCCACAGCACAGGGATGGGGCAGGCAGGTCTGACCTGAGCAGGGAATCCAAATTCCCATGGGAGGATACAGGAAGTAGAAGGGGAGCACTGAGTGCCCTCTCTGCAGATGTCTGGCACTTCACTAAATGATGCATAATGTCAAATTCTTCTCACTGTGAAAATTTCTGTGCTGGGCAGAGCAACCTTTGATAAGGTCCAGCACAGACAGTGCTTGGTAACTCAATGGAGAGGAGACAGTTGAGGAACAGCTGTGCCTGCCTGGTGGTGCTGATGCTGCCTACTCTTGAGGATTGCCAGCATGTTTCTCAAAATGAAAGCAAAAGAAATGCTGCTTCTGGCTACAGATGCACACAGCAGCCTACATATATACAGTGTTTAATGGCAGATTCCAGTCTCAGTCTTGGGGCTATCCTGGTGCAGGGGAAGGTAACAGTGGGCACAAATATATTTCCTTGTTCTTCTTGGATTGCCTTCAGGAAAGTTTTGTATAAATCACCTGCTTCTAACACAGTGGTGGCAAAGTTGCTCATTCAGAATTACATGGAATCAGCTCTGGCATGACAATCTCATTGCATGCATTGGGGTGTACAGCTAGGCAGCTGCTAAAGAGTCTGTCCCAGGAGAACTGAACCTGCAAAATGTGCAGGGAGTGTTTCTGAAAACTCTGGTTGGCTTTAAGCTATATACTAATGTGCTGAATTGGCAAAATAATCATTCCAGGACTTTGCATAAGTGATTAAATAATTTATCTTATTTTCCTTGAGAAATAAGAATTATGGCAACATTGAATTGTACCTATAAGCAAGATTTATTCAACACCTGTGTAGCCATTTGCCTTTTTTATACTTGCTTTATATGACATCTTCTGCAAATATCCCAAACTGTTTGTGAAGTGTGAAGCTCACATAGCACTTCAAGAATTCTCGTAATGTCAGTTAAAGAAGCCAAACTAGTAGCTGTAAAAATGCATTTCAAATATCACTGTGGCTCACACAGGAGATCAGCAGGCATGACAGAGCTGGTATTCTATCAACATGTTGCCTAATATTTAGCATGTAGGCAAATGCATCCAAACTTGTTTTCCTGGTTTTCTTAAATGTCTGAGGGAGCTATTTTGGACAACTTTTACAAACACTCTGAAACTCTACATGCTGTACTAAGGATTACTGGAGCCAACTGTTGTAATAATAGAAGTCATTATTATTAACATTGGTTTTCTCAGTTTCACTTCATTGCCTTACAGCTTTATTTGCTTCCTATTTTTCTGCGTTATTTTCTATAGATGTAATGAGCATTGCAGCTTTCTTGGTTAGTGCCAGTTGAAATTATCCCAGCTGAAACTTTTGTATGTAAAAATAGTTAGGTGAAGAAGCATAATTTGTTGGATATAGTAGCCTATTAAATAAGTCAAGTTACAAGATGAGATGTTAGGAATTTTCTGTATGCAAAATGGAAGGAGTAAATATTCTAAAATCCAGTCTACGCTGCAAGGCAACTGTAATTTGTGTTTGCACATTTGTGTTGTAAGAGAGCATTTCAGTGACTAATTTAACACGGAATGTCATCTACATTCCCTGCAATTAAGATGCTGACACCTGTAATTATAGGGGCGAAAATATAGTGCCAGTTCTCCCTTTTAGGACTAAAAATGCCATGTTGGAATATATCAAATAATTAATACCCATATCTTGAATCCCCTCATGTTTCCAAGTCCTCCCATAGCACTCCAACCTAAAGCAGAAAAAGGCATCTGTTTTTCTAATTGAAATAAACAGCATTTGCCATTATAGACAGAATGTGTTGTCAGAAAGTTTTCAGCTGGAGCATTTGCCACTCTTTCCAGCAAACCTTAGTTTCATTATGAAATCAGGATGTAATTGAAGGTGCCAGAAAGGCAACTTAGTGATTACAAGTTCATGGCAGACATACCTGTAAAGCCCATTGAACTGAGAACCACACCTCTGGTGGGGGGAGGGAAGGAGGGAAGGGAGGAAATGGGGAGGGAAGGAACGAAGGAAGTGGAGAAGGGGCAGGAAGGAAGGGGAGAAGGAGGAGAAGGAAGCAAAAAGTTCCTCAAACTATTTTATAATACAAGAACTAGGAGCCAGCAAATGAAGCTAGTGGGAGACATGCTCAAAACAAGGAAAAAGAAGCAGTTTTTCACACAACAGGTATGTAGCTGCTTGCCACAAAAAGCTGTGGATGCAAAAGTTTTTTTGTACGGATTCAAGCAGAGATTTGACAGGAAAAGCCCTGAACTGAAAATATTTGAAGGCTGGAAAAGGATTTTTTTTAAACTTTTGTTGTTGTTGTTGGTTTTGGCTTGTTTGTTTGTTTGTTTTTGTTTTTCAAGGCATGTACTTCCCTTATTCATTCTCTACTTCTGCTGCAGACAGGACACTGAGCTAGGCAGCCCCTTAGCTGATCCTGTACAACCCTTCTGCTGCTCTCACTGGATTTCACACTGTTTGTGCTGCACTGTTAGTGATTCCATGGCTTTTATGGAAACAGAGTAACACTCCAGAGGTAGCTGCATGTCAGCATTTGCTGGTGTCATCCCTTTGAGAAGAAAGGAGCTCTGTAAGTAGAGATAAAGTCATGTTCTACCCTAGTACTTTTGCTGAGACAGTGGAATGATTTAGAGACCAACAAATGTGACTAACTCGGCAGTTTTCTTGTGTGTATCCACACTTCAAGCAAACAAGTGTTGTTCTCAATAGCTCATAAAATTCCCACAGAAATAATAATTTAAACTGATAAGACACTTACTGGAAATCTCTGTGTAGACAATAAAAGTTGCCCGTTCTCCAGATAAAAACAAAGAGCCATTGAACCTGCCAGAGTTGGAGAAGAAATATGCACAGCATGGGCAGACAGGGATTCTGAAGTGCTGGGTAATGTGTCTCCCTTCTGGCTCCTTGGTGTTTTTTAAGCACCTTCATGTGCTTTTTAACTCCCAGCTGATTCTTACAGTGGGTTTGGAGAAGGTTTCTCTAGCTTAGTGGGCAGGAAAATGCCAAGAAGCATCTAGGCTTAGATGCATTAGTTTTAACAGTGCTCTTATCTATGTTTTTGGTTTTTAACACTTTGATTCCTCTAGGAACACAAAATCTTAGCTGTAGGATTGGAGTCTGTTGCTCTCCAAACCATATAAATAGCCAAGCAAAAAATTTCTGTAACGGGTGGACAGAGGGATGGAAAATAAGAATTCCAAAGTCATATGAGCTCAGACTGTGTGTTGGCATGTTCTGACGCCTTTATGGGAACACGAGAAAAATATCTGCATTTGCTTCTTTTGTCAGGTCATGGCACAGCCTTTGTATCAGAGATCATCAAATGGTTGAATCTTGGCCCATATTTATTTCATTTCTTGTCTCTGATACAAAGAGGTAGAAAGCTTGATCCAACAATGTGAATAGATTCTTCAGTGCTTGCTACAGCTCTTGCAGGAGAGGCTGCTTCCTGCAGGTGGGCAGCAATGAGTTGTGGTTTTGCAGAATCTCTGCCCATATTCCCTTCTCAGGAAAAATGAGAAACAAAAAGATGTGGCGACAGTAGGATTATGGGTCAAGAAATCCTGCAAGAACATTTTCCTAATTGCTGTCAGGCTGACTAAATGCAAAAGGCTAATTTTTGGAAGGCCATCCAGTCATGTAAAGTTGTTCGATTTTGCTTCTCTCTTTCAAGACCGATTCTTCTTTGGTGAGGGTTCCTTTGCTGTTTTCAAACAGTTCCCATACTCCTAATCCATCAGTGATTTGAGTAACTTACTTGAAAAATATCATAACGTTTATAAAATTCATTATACATTAGTGTTACAATTTGGTGTATTCAGATATGGCTGGGAAGAAACAAAATGCCTTCTATGTATTAGTTGTAATAACCAAGTCCCTTGGCATTACAAAAAATCTGATTTCCAAATCATCTTTTCATACTTCACTAGCCTGTCCTTCTTTAATGCTGATACTGGTTTTGTTCCTAGTTACTTGATTGTTTTTTTCTTAAGACTGGCAAAGGAGAATTTGTTATCCAAAACTAATTTTGGAATTACAGGGTTGGGCAGACTCATTACATCAGCTGAGAGCTGAGAGTTATTTTAAAGGACACACCAAAAATGATGCCTTTTTAAGTGTGCAACATAGATATGTATGTACATACTCACAGAAGTAATCTTTCATTATCTTGAGGCCATCTGATGAATCTTGGTGTAAAACTTAGGCTCAGTTCTCAGCCACCTTGGAATGCAGCTCTGATTCTCATGTGTTTTACACAGCCTGCCTAGGCCTGGCAGCTGAGAGCACTGCACTCAGAGAGCAGGCAGAGGAGCCTGGGAAGGCTCTCCCATCTGATAGGGAGCTAGTGAAGTATGTGGATCCTGATAAAAATGTGTAAGTGCATCATATCAAATTGAGGAGGACCTGCCTGTCCCAAGAACACCGGTGGGCATGGGCACAGTTGGGAGCAAAGAAGACTGGTTCCTGAATAGCCATCCCTGTCTGCTGTGTCTTTCAGTGGTTGGCTCAAGTAACCCCCTAGATAAGCATGAGGATTCATACACTTGCATTCTCCTATCAGCTCTTAAATAAACACTTAAACACCTTGTTCAGGGTTAGAGCAACACTCTGCTGTGTTCTGTTAGTGACAGGGCAGTGGCTTTGTTTACTAGCTGATGGTTGTTTACTGCCTATCACCTGTGAAATTCAACTCATTTTCTCCATACAGCTACTTGTGTGTGCTACTTCATTTGTATTAAGCAGTGCAGACACCCATGGAAATGACCTTTTTTAATTTAAAAGGAACCATTTGCTAGTCAAGTTCAATAAACCCAACACAGCAGAAACATCTGCTCTGATTTGACAGTAAGGGGAATTTTACAAATTCAACAGTAAAGTCATCCCAGTGTTTTGGTTTTTTCCCTTGCTTATAAACCACATGCATTTAGACATTTGCTAGTAGAGAGAAGCAGGAGCTGCAGTGTATCTGTTCATGCTCAAAGTAGGTCATCAAAATAGACACAACAACTGCTGAAATACAGCTGGTGTTACCAGGCAGGTGATTGAAATAACCTTCAACGTTGTAGTAAGTAAGGAGCTCAGCACAGCAATCAAGGGTGTTTCTGACCTGGTACACCTTGAAGCATGTGGTTTAGGGTGTTCCTAAATTGGGACCAAAAGACAAAATGCCCTAATGTTAATGAACTTGATTAAGCAAGCAGTGATTAGATTGCCGGTGTCTTGCAGCCCTGATTTCAAGGTTTTCTAGACAAATGGCAATATATGGCAGCTGAGTATCTGTGTCTTCTTATCATCCTGCAGTAACACAGATGTTTATTGCAGGGCTGTTCTGCTGGCCATGATTCATCATGCTCCTTAATCTAATCACAGCTGAAATGGTCAAGGCCAATACTATTTCTTGGGATGTAGCTTTCTGATTGAGTCTTTCTTTATATGAAGACGAGGAAGAAAATACAAATCTGCTCTGCAAGTAAACATTTATTTGAGCCTGAACTTTGGGGTATAACACTTTTCTCTGGGTTATGGTACAAACACAGTCACTTTGTAGCACTGATCAGATAGGAATGTGTACTTAACAAGTAAAAAAAGGTGAGAAATGCTCCTGTAAAGGTATCGTGAGAGGGGGGTTGACTGTAGGGATGAACAGCTTCTATGTAAAGGCTTAGACTTTCAGAATGGATGGACTGTTTGGCTGTATCCAACTTCAGAAACAGTGTTCAGTCTCCAGGGGAACACAAACTCACCAAATATTGTTCTATACCATTATTTGAAAAAATGTTTTAGCAGTGGAACTTATTGGAGAAGAGAGATTATTTTGCCAAACCAGGTATTTCTATACTTAAATATTCTAGTTTCTTATGGACTTACTGCTTATGCCTTTCAGGAGTTTATTTATCTGAGGAAGTTCTCTTCCCTTTATCTTGACTTAATTACTTGATATTAGCTCAGTGAAGAGAAGCTGTCTTTGTTTTACTATGAAATAAACTTACACAGTTCAGTTCTCTATTTTTGTCAAGAGCTGATGTTGGTGAGCAAAAGCAGGCAGCTTCCAAGCGTTTTTCTTCCTGATTATTTAACAGGTATTAATTAACTGAGGTAGAAAAACACTGCTAAGAAGGAGGTACTTCAGGACACAAAGAGATGTTCTTATAACATGTGGTGTTGGTTCAGATGTAAAAGTGGAGCTTATATCAGAGATCTAGTAATTCCTG
>NW_009952707.1:3304227-3314388 GCF_000747805.2 Chaetura pelagica | reverse complement strand
TCCTGCTGTGTGTGTTTCAGTATTTTCTATTTCTTGAAGTTGTACAAAATATAGAAAAATACTCTGACTGTTGCTTATAGCAATGTTGGTGCTTATGAATCAGCAATATATTTCTGTGCTGTGAGCTCACGTTGCAAAAAGGTTGCCTGTAGTGAGCTGTGCAAGAGCTGAATTTGTTTTTAATGGCTCTTGCAACTTGATCAGGAATGTGGATGAAGTTACAGAAGTGTGGTAATGCTGCATGCAGATGCTTTAGTGTGGAGATCTGGTGGTAGAAGCCAGCACAACAACAGCGTTTTCTTGTCTAATGTTGGCTGGGAGCACTGGAAAAGCAGCCCTTACTAGGAGGGTAAAAGGATGTGAAAACATCCTATAATGTGTTGCTTTGCACCTCTGAGGCAGGAGAGAATTCTCAGGAAAAGCTGGCATGTCTGGAATTTTGAAAAATGTACTTTCTTAAATTGTGTGATTTGGAAAACTCCAATTATTAATATATGTAACGTGCAATGTGTTTTTGTAACTGCTCATCAGAGAAACATCTGTCTTTTATGACATTCTGATTTTCTAGCTGTGGACATTATTGAGTAGCACCTTAGAGAGTCTGATGGTGACTCTGGAAGCTTGCTTGGAGGCCCTCAGAGGGCTGATGAGGTGTCAGCCCACCAGTGTGACTATGGGAGGGTCAAGAAGAATTTGTCCTCATGGCACCTGATGGTGCTGAAAAGCAGACTGGAGGGGACTGCTGCCAAGGATAGTTGAAATTCTTCTTTCCTTCTTTAACCTGAAAATATTTTCATGAAAACAAATGCATTCTCTGTTGAGATTTCTATCATAAATGTGTTCAGAGATTCAATCAGGATAAGGAGCACCAATTACAATCTTAATCTTACAATCTAGTGCCCTTAATAAACAAAAACAGTGTTATTTGTGTTGCTGCTGAGGGGACTTTATGTCCTCACTGTGAAAGAAGTAATTTGTTTTCCAAATTCAGATGTAGTTGGGGTGAGAATGTGAGCATGGAACTATGTGGGGGGTTTTGATCCATAGCATCTTTGTCCCTGTCTTACTTCCATTTTCTTTTAGGTCTAGTTGCCTTACACTTTCTGTAGCTAAACACCATTTAGACTGACCCATTTCTCAGGGTCTTCACAATGATCTAAATCACTGCAGAAGGTAAGAAACCATAAAAATAACATCTTATGGCTCACAGTTATTTTCTCCATGTATGACTGTGTGAACTACTCAGTCAATAAGGACAGTGCTCTACCAGGCACATGGGGAAGCCACTTTATCCAAAATGCACATGCTCATGCACCAAGAAAGCCAAACATACATGTGGGGGGAAAGCAAACTTCATCTGTGGTGGATCCAATGGGTGAAGTGTTTTTGTAGGCAAATGGGACTTAGGATGGCCATTTACTTTTTAACTACCTCTGAAGAACCTTGGGAGTTTTAATGATTGGAAATAAACAGAGAGGTATGACACATAAAATGTGAATAATAAAAGGAGAGCAGGTGTTTTTTTCTCTCTTGGTAATTCATAATGAATGTTTTCAAGGTTGGAGAAGGGAGAGTTGTTTGTTCTGATTGTTTTTTTTTCTCTCTTTATAACTTGGGGAATTTTAGAGCATGGTAAACAATGGGTTTTCCATTTCAGTGAACAAGCTGTTCCGGGCTCTCAAGCTGTAGCTTTTATCCCATCAGATTGAATTCTGCTGGAGTGATGGATGCTGCAGCCACCATAGAGTGTGGGCAGTCTGGGGTGTCTCCATGTTTAATTAGGCAGTGAAATCAGCTTGAAAGGCAGCAGTTGCCTTGACAGAAGCACTGAGAGAGGTTAGTTGTCATGTGTGGGGTATTCTGTGCTGAAAATGTTTGGCTCCCAGGGGATGACAGTTGGCTGGATCTTGAAGCAAAGGAGGTGGGAGAAAGAGTGAACATTTAAACAAGAGGTGTGGGAAATGCCTTGCAGTAAAGAACAAACAGGATTTGGTTTTGTTGGCACAAGCCTCTTAACCATAGGATAGTATTTCAAGAGCATATAGGAGCCAGGCAAATTGAACCCTGACCTTGCTTGCTGAGCAGCTGAGTGCCTGTCTTCCCTCAGCACACACAGCAGCTATGAGGTAGCTCTGAATGACATGAGATGACATCGATTGTAAATGTTCTCGGTACAGCTGCTGGGCCAAACACCAACTGCTGCTGATGGTTGGGTTACCTGGGGAGTGGATTCAAATCATGCATCAAGCTGTATCCCATGCCCACCTACTCCTTGAGTGTTTTTCAGGACAGACAGGTCTGTCCCAGTGTCTGTAAGCTGAGTAACAGCTCTGCTGCCAAGAAGCAATGGTAACAGTTTGCACTTGTTGCAGATAATGCAGACTGTGTTCTGGGCTGCATTAGAAGGACCGTACCTGAGCAAACCAGTGCTGGATCCAGTTCTAAAAGAGATGATTGCTCACTAGCTGCCTCTAACTGGGACTGCAGGTTCACGCCTTTTACACGCCTGGCAGTGGACATTGTTGCTTGCACTGGGCTGGAGAAGCACAAGATTGTTTTGCAGGTTGTGTAGAGAGATGGGTAGCTGTTGCTTTTTGATCTTGGTTCCTCACCTGTCTCCACTTCAAGTGCTCCATAAAGACTTTCAGCTAGTCCCCCAGGGTTCAAGCTCAGATAGCCTAACAATTGCACCTTCATTTTGTTTAAAGAAAAAAAAAACCAAAAACAAACAAAAAAGACAAACAAAACCCCAAACTCCCTGGGTCAAGTCCCTGTGTGGAGTCCTTGCTGTTAGGAACTGTGTGGCACATCTGCAGTAAAAGCATAGCAACAGATACAACAAACACATTAATTAAAGCAGCTCTTCCAGTGATGTCTCTCTTAATTGCACTCTTGGGTAACTGGCTATTGTTTTTATACTTTCTCCATAGCATTTGCTCAAATAGAGGACTTCCTTCTGCCTATATTTTTTAAGAAGAAAAGTTCTTTTGTGGATTGGCAGACATTATATTAGAAACAGGTTTTGTCCAGTTTTTTGTTGCTTTTTGTTTTCTTGGGTGTTTTTTTGGGTTTTTTTGTGGGTTTTGTTTTGTTTTGTTAATGATTAAGGCATTTAACCTTTGTGTGAGACTGAATTGGTAGCAGTAAAAATGAAACCAAGAGTATAAAGCTAAGGAACCAGAAAACTCAGGAGTTCATTGATCTTGCTGGGAATTTGGGATGCTTCGCAGCTGTAGGACTGGTCTCCAGCTGTGATCCAGTATATCATACACCACAGCATGACTACTTGGTACAGTAGTTCTGGAGTGGTCAGTGGCTTTCACTGCAGTTAGTCTTGAGAAGCTTTGCAGACTGAACAATATATACACTCAAGTCCAGGTTTGTCCTCATCCAAGTGAGCGAAGTAGTTGCCTTCACCTTCTTGTGTAGCTATGAGTGATGTCTAGCTTAAGGGTCACCTAAGAACTGTCCCCCAACTGGGATCCCTTGAGCCACATAAACATAGGTGGGATGAATCCAAGTTGTAGCTAATCCTAAAGCAGCCCTTGATCTTCACCTTGCTTAATGCTCTCATCAACTTGTTGTGTTTATTGACCTACCTTTTGTATCTTACTGCTGCTATTGTAAAAGCAGTGACTGTGAAGCAGTGATTACTGCTCCCTCTTGTTTTACCCATAGCCCAACAAAAAGGCAACACCACCCAAGTGAAGTTTGCCTGTGTGCTCTGAGTGGGTTGTGACTGAACTAACAAAGCTGGTGTCTTTTGGGTTGTCTTCATCCTGCAAATTATTTTATCAGGTCCTTAAAGAGGCTGAGTATTCCTGACAGAGTGCTAGTCCCAAGTGTCCTTTTCCAATAGAATTTTGCTAGACTGCAAGCATGCTTCACAGTCATGTTATTAAGAGCGAGGTACTAAAACCTTAAACAAAAACCTCTAGCCAGAGCAAGCTCCTACATCTCTTCAGGGCTTACTTGAAGGCAATTTTACTAATTTGAACTAGAAACACTCAAGTGAAGGCAGAGAGCCCAACACCTTGTATCAGACAGCATTTGATTAACACACATTGAAGCCCTGGAGAGCCTGTGTGGTAAAGCACACAACTTTAAAATGAGAAAGATGGCATGTGGCAATGCTAGGCTTGAGATATGAAAAGCTGTGCAACTGTTGCAGACAACTAAAGATGACCAGACAACAGACTTCCTTGAAGATGTGCCTGGTGAGGGCAACTGGAAACAACAGCTATGAAGCCATCCTGTCCTGTGTCAGGCTGGACTAAATTGTGTTGGCTTCTAATGCAGAAGATGGCCTTCTCAGGGTTAGGAAGGTTAACACAGTGAATCAACCAGACAGATACTAACTGAGAAACAGCAAAGATGTCTAGAGGGGCGGGGAAGACAATTCCTTTAGAGGATATTTGATAGGGTGAGCCCTTTTTACAGGAACAGGGACAATCTGCAGGCAAACAGCAGGTTTACAAACAGACCCTGGAACCTCCAAAGCTAAGTTTCCAGCACTTAAGTTCTAGCTGAATCAGCTGCTGGAGGAAACTAGTCCATAACTCATATGCCCCAAACAACACACATTGCTCACCACAGGAGCTGCCTGAAAGTGAGACTTTGAACTAAAACTTGCTCTTTCATATCTCTCTTGCACCAGTTTTCACTCCTCACCTTCCGGTTTGTAGATGGATGTTACAGACCAGCCTGTCAGTGTTGTTACACTGTGTCAGTGCAAACCTTTAAGCACAAATAAAATCCTCAGTGTGAAGAACTTGTCTGCCCTGCAAAACTCTACAGGCCTGGCTGGCCTGTGTCTTGGAGGGGTTCACAACAACAGTTCTCCCCTCCCCAAATCTAATGATTAATTATTTTCCTCAATATCCAATACTTTTTACAACCCTATGTTACAGTTTTTTAGTTTTCTTCTGTGAATAATTTTCAGTATGATAAACGAAGGATGAAAAAAAAATATTTAAAAAATTGGCTTTTGGACTTCAGATTATGAAGAGAAAATAAACACTTCAGAAAGCTCTCAAGATTTGGAAATAATATGACTTTCTAGTTGAAGTTCACTTCTCTTATATAGCAAGGTGCAAGACATGATCATGGCAGTTAAGATCCTTAAGAACGTTTGGCAGAGGGAGATGCTGAAATTTCGGGGGGGGCAGTTACATCTAAATATGCTCAAAGATAAAGAAATTCCACTTTCTTTGGATCTCAAGGCTTCAGTACTACCGGCTGTCAGCCCAGCCTCTGTAAAGGGAGAAATACCGCCACCTCGAGGTTATTATTCTGCATGGTGACTAAGTTAAGATAATGCCAGAAGTATTCAGCTACAACTAATTAGGAGTAAAATAGCTTCCGTTCTGCTTGAAAAGCTTTAATGGAAAAAAAAGTTGCTGCAATAGGAAAAACTCGATTGTTCCTTAGTTGTACCTTTTTCTTCTAAAGCAAAACAAATAAAAACAACCCCCCCCAACAAACAAACATGGATCAGTAGCATTTTTTCAGGCTGACAGAATCCTATTAAGTTAGTAAGAATTATTTGGTTAAATAAAAGGGAAAAAAGTCCAAGTAATATTTTAAATGTATTTAAGACAGCCTGACTACTACTTGTGCCTGCATATAAAAATTCTGCATTAAATTTTTCAGGTGTAACATCGCAGTAGATTCAAGTTCTTAGAAATGATTAACGTCATTTTGTGTGTTTTGACTGTACAAGTTGAGAATTGTAACTGCATGTAAATTCTACTATGCCAAGAGCCATGGACAAAACAACTTGTAATGATTCTCCTTTTCATCACCCTGACATTGATGTATTATATAAGTAGGGATTGTTTTCTGCAGGTCTAAACTGAGGGGACAGAGGAATGTAATCTGAAATGTATGCCTATTCCTAATTCATAAAGTTATTTAATTAAATGATCCAAGATCTAGGTGGAGAAATTGAAAACAAATGTTGTATTTTAGCCCTTAAATCGCTTGTAATTTCAGCACAATGTATGTGGGATTGAAGTCCAACAGAATTTCACAATACTTCAAAGGCAGTCTTTTAGTCCTTACTCCCAGACAAGAAGAGATCATCTGGGAGTAATTTTGTAACTCCTTACATTCTTGACCTGGTCACTGGCTTTCTGATTAACTCTGAACCTGTTGCAGAGTGCCTGTGGTTTAGCTTCTTTGTCTGTAAAAGAGATAATTTGATCCCTAAAATGTATAAATGCTGTGAATACTCTCAGAAAAGTGCTTTTCTGGGTAGTTACTAATGGTAATTGGCAGAATGTTCAGAACAGCTGGGGAGGACAGGGTGTACTAGTGTTGCTCTGTGCTGGTTCTCTGATAGACTTCACTGCACAGCTGGATGTGGAACAAGTGCTGCCTGCACAACTCAAAACCACCTCTGCTGTGCTAGCAAGGGCTGCTTACGTTAGTTACGCCAGGGGATCAGCCCACTTTTAGAGGAATCTTGTGTTTCTGCACCTACGGGTGTGTGAGTGCTTTGTACTGTGTTGACAGTTTTGGTTTTCATGGGCTAAGCTGCAAAAACAGTGTCTTGGCTTTGAGACACAGTATATGGGAAAGAATTTGTAGAAATAAAGAGAAACTGTAGTGGGTTTTACAATGGAACATCTTTTCTTCCTTCCTGTGTTATGCATCCCTGAAAACTGTACTTGTTAAATACAATGGTTTTATATGTTTTTAATGGGGAATGGATTTCTTGAACGTCCCATGTAGTACCTCAATTTCTGTTTAAAAATAAAGGTATGTCAAAGATAGTGCTCAAAACAGAAGCCTCAGGACTCCTGACTTTTAAAGGTTCAGGGTTATTTAAGGTCAGGGTAGAGGTCTGACTAGTCCACTGATTTTCCTGACAGCAGCCAGGAGAGGATGCAAAAGGAACAGTGTGAGCAGCAGCCAAGAATATTTCACCACCCATTTTTCCACTCAGATAATCAAGTCTAATATTAAAAGAACAATGTGGACATATTCATGTATTTCTCTATATTCACATACACAATATTTTGCTGTTGGGTTAAAGAAATGACTCAGCCCTGCCAAGAATCAACCTCCAGGTATGTCAGTCAACGAAAAACTGTCTTTATTGGATGGAGGCATTAGCACATAAAGCTGCTATCAGATATGCTAGTGAAGGGTAGAAAATACACATACTCATGACTAGGACCATGACAAGACAAGGAGAGGAGGTAATAACCATTTAAAAAGGGATCAAGCCTAACATGAGAAAGAGGCAAAGCATTTATCTGGTGTCTTTCCTCTGCCATTGTTGGTCCTGTGCTAGCTCTGGCTGCTGGAACATACTGAAGGCAGGTGACTGTAAATATGGATATCCCTCTTCCAAAAGAGCAGTGCTGGCTGGGCTGTGGCACCGAATGCTTCTGGGGGGCACTGGGAATTGCCTGTGCTGGAGCTCTTGTTATTTCAAGGTATATGATGTGAGTGCCTGGAAACAGAATGGAGCTGCCCCTAAGAACTTATCTTTTGGGCTTGTCACCCCAGCTATGATGAAAATTCTGTGAATGTTTGTTGTAAGAGATACACAGATAAGACTAGAGCCACACCTGTGCAGATGGGACTCAGTTTTCCCTTCTAGTTCCCCCTTTTCTTCCTAGAAATCAGAATGAAGCAGAACTGGTGGGTGGGAATAAAATAACAGAAATCTCCTGATATTTGTAAGGAAATAAACTAAACAGATGTAGCTCTTCAGATCCTCCCATGTTCTTGCTTTCCTGTCAGGGGAAATTGTGAGCCCATAACTGGTCTTGGACTGTGCCTTCTGGATGGAAAATATTGTGATTTAGTGCTAAACCACAGTATTGGCAGGTCTGAGAATTTACAGCGACAGTAAAGATTTTTAAAAAAAAAAGGTGAGTTTAAAAATCTGTTTAGATAATTTTGTTCCAAGACTTTTGAGTGCTTCAGAGGCTATGGTTTTCAAACTTTCCTCCATACACCTGGCAGCAGAATGCTTTTGTGGGGAAGTGGATCTTTTTAACCAGAAGCCCTTTAAGTAAAAAGATACAATAACCTAAGAATCTGGATAAATATGTTGTTGTCCATGCTCATTACTTTTATGAGCTTCCTCCTTACCCTTTAAAGGAAATGACACATACTCTTCTGTACCAGACCAGCTTTGCTCCAGTCCAAGCTGACTGCTCTTAGATGTGGGTCCATGTTCTTGGTTGGCCTGGTCAGCACGAAGACTGTGGGATCTCAAGGGACTGCACCGAGCATCAGAGGTTTGGCTTAAGTTTGTGGTCTGTGTCAGACTTCCCTGCTGCCTTGGTCAAGTCAATAGGGCTTTTGGGCTCAGTGGGAAAAAAAAGATGATGTACTGATGATGTACTAATGATGTCCTGAGCAAAACTTCATCAATGGGTAACGATGTTTTCTATGCTATCACAGAAGAAGGCATTTTGCTACCTTAGCTTCTCGTGCCTTGCTCTGAGACTCCTATTCCTGACTTCAGGTGCTGCTAAGCTCTGTCTTTGTATTTGAAAAGATTTAATAGTGTGAGGGCATTTTTGTCCTGATGGAAGATACTAGCAATGCAGCTTGCTTACAGAAGTGAGAAACAGGCCTCATGAGGGCATCAGCTGTGCATCAAAGCTGGGAGGGGAGCAGAGAGCTGAGTGTGCAGTGCTATTCATACTCATTCCAAGCCAGTAGTTTTGCATTTTTTCTTTTTCTTGCCAAATTATAGATCAAAGTACAGGCCTGAGTGTGCATTTTAGGAATAAGAACTCAGATAACTTAATTATGTTACAGCCAGTTATTGCATTAAGGCATAATTGTCGATTTCATTAGAGTTAATTGTTGCAATTTTAATGTCACTATCAAAGTGAAGTATCCTAGCTGTAGGATGCAGCACATCATCTTCTATTGTATAATGGCCCACGTGTTACTACATGCCCAAGATGAAGACTTGGCTGTCTTTCTGAAAGACAGATTTGATTTTAAGAACAAACAGTTGGGTTTGGCACAGCAATTAGGGGGTGATGCTCCCAGTCTCATCAGGCAGGAGGTCAGAGTGGCTCTGCAGGGCTAACGTGCCTGATTGTGGTAAAGCTTAGACACCCGTGGTTCTTTTTTTACTGCATTTTTAAGGGAAGCCACTTAGCTGAGCTAACATTAAGCAGTTAGGCAGGCAGCTCCCAAATCTTTTAATGGATATTGAACTACCTGCTTTTTGTGTTCCCAGGGGATGCATTTGGACCACTTTGCTTTAGGATAGTACCTCATATGAGCAGGAGGTGGACTCTGAATGAAGTGTCTTACACCAAAAGCTGTCCCTGGCTTGTCATGTGGAATAAGCAGTGGTTTGCTGCCTTTGATCAGCATGGGATTTTGAATGGTTAAAAAAACCTTGACATAGCAGAAATGACCGCACATGTAATTTAGGCAGGTCCGTCTGTTTTGTTATGGTAAATTATTTTACTTTTAGCATTGTTGACTCTCCACGAAAGGCAAAATAACTTAGCTGCTTTGTTGGTCTCATGTATTGCTACTTCAGCTTCTTTATTGGAAGGGGAAAAGTTGTTAAATATGATTTAGGAGGTACTTAAAATTGTATAGTGAAGCTGCTCGTACAGAAGGCTGTGATAAGACAGTCAGTTAAGGCTAAAATTAACCTTTCTATCTTAATAAAGGCCACGATTTGGATTTTGCTCTTCTAATGGCTGCTAGTCCCCATTTCCTTCTCAGCGAGGCAGAGAGCAACTGGAAAATCCTTTCCTGAAGGAACTGGCAGACGTTACTGGGAAGATGTAAGTCGTTTTGTGACTGACATTGACCTTTCTTTCCCCCTTGTTCACTGCTTTGGGTACTTACCGCTAAGGTGTTCGCACGCCAGGGAGCGCGGCCCAGAAGGGCCTGTGAGAGGCAGGAGCGCCCGCTGCAGGTTCGCGCCCTGTGACGGGCACCAGGCCCGAGCTCTGCGGCGCCTCCGTTTGCCTCTCTTGGAACTTCAGTTTTTACTTACAGGCTTTAAGAGAGAGAGCGTCTCCAGAGGGCCCGTGGACGGCACGGAGCCGGTGCATCTGCTCTGACGCCTCGGGGAAGCCGCGGTGCTCCAGGGCGGGCTCCGGGGCTGTCCCGGCGGGAAGGCAGCGCCGCGGGGATCGGCTCCGGCGCCGGCCGGGG
>NW_009952707.1:3296779-3304020 GCF_000747805.2 Chaetura pelagica | reverse complement strand
GCCCTGCACCGGCCGCCTCCCCGCCGGTTCGTGGCAGGACCGGTCTGCCCTCCGCCGATCGCCCTGCAGTCCCTGACTGGGAGCTGCGTGTTTCGCCAGCTGCTTTTCCCCCGAAGTCTGGCTTGGTCCTTCCCCCCAGCTTGGCCAGGAGGAAGAGGGAAGAACAGGCACCGTGTAACTGTGGGCTTGGAGGAGCCACGGGCAGGAGCGGTGCCATCGCGTCCCCCCGGGACCCGTCAGGAGCGCCCGTGGCGTGAGGCGCCGCTGAGGCTGCAGTGACAGAGCTCGCAGAACCACCGCTTGCTTCCCAGGATGCTCCAGCTTCCGAGTGTTCCCAGGCGTAATTCAAAGGTCAAGCTGCAGCCTCTGCTCAGCGCCAGCTTGGCTTGCTCTTCAGTGGTGTTCACACCCCTAGAGAGATGCCGTTTCTTACAGCTTTGGCCAGCAGGTCTGTGTTGTACGAGCCCGGGTGGGGAAGGCTTGTGTTTTGCGGTCCAGAAGTTTTAGGTTGCCCAGGCTGTTAGTGACTGATTGTTCTATTGTTGCTTTTACAGCAGTGGATAACTGGAAGTAAAAACTTATTATACGGGGCACGGCCTTTTCTTGAAATAACTAGTTTAAAGATGCGTGCTAAAAGCAGGGAGAGAAATATAACATTGCCAACCATCCCGGTTTGAGCCAGGATAGAACCAATTTCCTTTTAGTAATTTTACTTTACAGATGGGTCTCTTCTAAGTAACTGCACTTGCTGAAATTAACAGCATGTTTTCCAGTCAGTGTCTGCTTCTAGGACTGTTAGTTCTCAATGTTTATATTTACTGCTGGAGAATGGTATCCAGAACCAAGGCCACACATTCTTATCTTGATTCTCCTAAACTTCTATGCAATGGAAACAAAAAGGAAGAAAAGGGGTCACAGACCTGGGATCCTCCTGTGGGGAGGAACAGACCAGACAGGTGACCCAAAACCACTAAACAAAATATTTCATCCCATAATCATCATACTTGGTGTGAATCTGAGAAGTCATGAGAGTCAAGTTCTCTTTGTTTATGGCCAGCATCCTGGGAGGAGTCTGTCCATTTGTCTGCCTTTGATCCCAGTCTGTGCATTCCTGAATCCAGCTCCCATCTGCTGCTGACTCCTGGAGTCTAGTCTGGAACTTTCCCAGTGCCTGCCCTGCAGCCTTGATGGTGACATGAAAGTTACTGGGGAAACAGAGAGAGTAGTTTTATACATATTTGTATGTATTTCATTATTTGCTTCTTAATCATTATTGCTTCATTAAAGCTGTGTAGTTCAGTTTCCAAGCTGTAAGTCTCTCACTTTCTGGGAAGGTAGGGAGGTTAATAGAGAGCACCTGTCATTTGTTTAATTGCCAGTCCAGTACAGACTTGATATCAACAAAAAGCAGGTCCTGTGGACTGGGAAACCACTGGCTGACTACTGTGCCTTGCAGATCTTTCCTGCAGGCCTGGGCACTTGCTGCATTGCTTGCTTCAAATGAAACCAGGCACCAGACCAAGGAAGGTTTTATTGTTGTTGTTGGGGTTTTTTGTTGGTTTGTTTGTTTGTTGTTGTAGTTTGTTGGGTTTTTTTAAAATGTCATTCCTTTGTCAAAAGGTTGAATTAAGACAACTGGCAGAGACAGGGAGGTGACCTTTCGGATGGAGTCCTGGCTTGTAGCCAGCCAGACTCCTGATGTCTGTGTGTAGCCCCAAGCTTCAGCATGGCAGAGCAGAGGGGTTCTGCCTCGAGCCCTGGCAGCTTAACTCAGAAGGTTAGCCCTAGTTCCATGGGAGCAAAGTTGCCTCCTCTTGGAAAGTCAGGAAGTCTGTAAGTGCCTTCCAGATCAGGAAGCAGCAGTGAAGTAACAAATCACCTCTGTAATTGGCAGCAGTTGTCATCATCCCAATCAGCCCTGACCTAGCTGGCTGTATGTTTTGCAGCACCTATTTGCATTCTGCAGTTTCCTTCAGTCGAGGTGTCAGTCATTCATTGCTGAGACCATCCTGCCAGCAGTGCGACGCCTGGGGATGCCAGCACAAGGAGGAAAATGACATTTTGAGAAGGATGTCATTTCTTTTTCAACACTGCAAAACATCCACCCATCTGTCACAAAGGCATGTCTTCTTTCCCAGCGCTCCAGCAGCTCTGCATCAGTCATACACAGTGTAGCTCAGCACAGGGGAATTTATCAAGTTAATGTTATCAATCATATGCCAGCTCACATTACTTATGAGTTCCAGAACCACCTTCTTTTCACTCCTTACCATCAGGTTTAGGCTTTTATTTTAAGCTTGTCCTAGAGAAAAGAGCTGGAGAAAACAGAAGTGGGTAAACAGCACTGAAGTGTCTCTGAAAGACCAAGCTGGCTTGAAGACAAACTGAATGCCTGTATCCTGCAGGAAGTTTGCAGTCAGGTCACAGAATCAGAGGTGGAATGCTGAAAGCCACACATAGCTGATTGCTCCACAGGTCCTTCTGCTGCACTTTGAAACTTGGCCTGGTACCTTTTGTCTGTAGTAGAACATCCTGATCCCTTACAGGAGAAGAGGCCACTTGACTTGCCTGATGAGCTGTTGTGCTAAGAACAAACCAAATAACCTTCATGCTGTTGATTCTGGAACTTTACTCAGCCTAGTAGAATACTAGTTGCAATGATACATGGGGTCTGATCTGTATTCTCCAGTGTCACTCTGTCCCACCTAGAAATGGTACTTTAAAAAGTACTCAGTTAACCATTGGCAAAATATGCTCTGCGGCTGTGATGAAGTTCTTGTCTTGTGAAAATCCAGTATCAGGTGTGCCTACATTACCAGAAATACTTTCAGTTCAGATTGAGTTGAAATTTTGATTCATTAAGCTGTTACCAACTCTCAAAAGCTGTAATAAGGAGAGAAACATTGATCAGTAGTCTCAAAAACTGCATGCATGTTTAGAAGAAACTCTAATTTGTCTTTATGAATAGACACTGGCTGTTGATTTTCGGGGGCTTTCTTAAAATGTTTGCTCACTTGTTACTGCCATATCTAGCTTTTATAAAACTCAAAGAAGTCCAAGTCGTACTACTGCATCAAGCCATGTTAGAGAGTAACATTAGAACATCATTAAATACCTGGGAGTCTGAAACAGAGCAAAGTTCAGACAAAAGCCCATCTATTTTAACGTAGAGTATAACAGAATTTGCATATAGTTCAATATTTTTGGAGTTACCTGAAGCAATTCTGTTCTTACACTATTTAAGAATAACTTTATTTAAAAAGTTACGAAGAATACATGGTGCACACACTTACTATAAAGAAGATCAGACAATTTGCTGTTTTGTCTGTCAATTATTTAACTTGCTCAGAGGTTTCTACAGTGTCTTCCAACCAACCTCTTCTTGCCACCTTCAGAAATATTCTTTGAGACAAGAATTTGATTTCCTTTATCTGGTGTTTATATATGTGTCTTGAGTAACTGTGTCGCTGCTGAGGTAGAAATCAGCCATAACAACACTGGAGAAAATTAATTCTCTCTGCATCTCACTCAGTCACCTTGAATGTCGACTTCTAGAAATGAGATAGCATTTGTCATTCTGAGTGTGCTGCTATTTTGTTGGTGAGATAAGATGAAAACTGGAATTAGTAAAGCATGCACGTCTTATCAGGCAGTTCGATGCGTTTTAGCTCTGGAGGACTATGAAAGTTGGGACCAAATCAGAAACTTTTATGCTTAAGCCATTGCAAACTTGAAATTTTTTGAAGCATCTGTATTCATCTGTAAAAAAGGTACCTGGATTTTATCTGGCCACTCCCCAGGATGAGACAAAACTGGAACACTGATCCTAAATGGAGAAGCAGTTTACACAGGGAGCACTTTTCCAGTCACTAGCAGCAAAAATGCTTTAAATTGAGTAATTTTAAATTAAGCTATTTATTTGACTACAGAAGATATAGACCCCTGCTGCTGGCCAGAAGGTGTGCTTGTGGGAAGGAGTGCAGAACATGGAAGCTACAGCAGCAAATACTGAACAGAGAAGTCAAAGTGCATGTATTGCTACATGTATTGGTGATTGTCTGCTAAGTGTGCTGACTAAGCAGGCCTATAAAGTGACTCCAGAGGCCCTAGGAAAATCCCCCCCCATCAGATCTTTGTCTCCTCTTTGTATGCAGAGACTCAGTTCCTGCTTACTACCACAGCTCCTGAGACTGAAGGCTCCCTGCTGCAGGGCAAAGAAGCAGCAGTGCTACCCAGGAGGTACGTCCATGTGATAAAGTGCTGAGACTCCCACTGAGCACCAAAAGAACAAGTTAGATATGGGTGTACAAGATATGAGTATTCATGGCTTTGCTGCCTGCACTCATGTGTCCTGATAGCAACAGTGTGTCAGTCTGGGTGACCCTGTGGCACAGGACCGTTTTGACAGCTCACGTGCCTAAGTACCCTGGGATCATTCTGAGCTCGCCTGTGATTTACAACTAAGGAAGTTTTACAGATAAATCAAGAAAAAAAATCATTGAGTCTAAGTTCTTTTGTTCCAAGTGTGTTGACATGAAAATTTTGAAAAGGGGAAGCTTTCTTTCCTTTCACTGTAATCAGGATTGCAGCTGCCAAGGAATTCTGCAACTCTTGCTCCTTTCATGGGGCACCACCATCAGCTACCACCACCACCACCTCTTATGTGACTCTTAGGGTGCAACCTGCTAGTGCAGTGACCCATGTGTATGAGTGATTGCTTCTAATGGTAAAGGTTCTCTAGCTATCACAAGGCCAAAAGCTTTGCTTGTTCTTCAGAACTCTGCTTTTCTTCTAGATTCTGCTAGAACCACAGGTCTGTCAGTCTGACCTTCGTGCCACGGAGTGTTATGGAGCAAATCATCTTGAGTGCCATATTAGGCAGGTGTTAGGAAAAAATTCTTTACTGAAAGGGTTGTCAGGCACTGGAACAGGCTGTCCAGGGAAGTAGTGGAGTGAGTCACCATCCCTGGAGATACTTAAAAGACATGTAGATGTGGTGCTTAGAGACTTGGTTTAGTGGTGATCTTGGCAGTGACAGGTTTACAGTTGGACTTGGTGATCCTAAAGATCTTTTCCAATCAAAACAATTCTGTGATTCTATAGTTACTCGTTATGCCTCCATATTGGAAAAGAGGCAAAAAAAGAGATTCAGCCCTATTCTTCTGAGAAGAGGATTTTGGCCATACCTCAAAGACCTGAAGGAGATGCATAAACAGAAGACAGATTTTTATTTCTCCTGTAGAGTAAATTCTTCTGGCAAAAAAATTATTTGCTTCTATCTCTGAAAACCTCTTCCAGCCAGACCAGCAGGGTACATGGAGACTGGCCAGAAAATTCAGACTGGATTGCCTAGAGGTTTATTACTGGTACAATGGTCCAGCTGGACTGAAGAGATAGGTAGACTTGGATTGGGACTAACCAATATGTGGGATCAGTGAGAGTGCTCTGTGGTTCATGCAGTTCTACCTCCAAATCTATGGTCTGCTTGCAGTGTGATGAGAGTTTTGAACTATTTCAATCCATAAGCCAGGCTCTTCAGAATCATAACTGCAGAATAAACTGAGTGAATTATCAGACTGTGCTGTAGCCAGAGAACATTTATCAGCTGTTTGTAATTCAAAGCCTATCTCTGCCTGAAATTGTCATCTTAGAGGGGGGAAAAAAGCAAAACAAAACAAAATCTGCCACCAAACGCTCTGATCATTTTACCTCCAGTATTGTAATTAGCATAGCTGAGCTATGTGCAGAATGTGAAAAGACCATACTCAGAATTTGCTACTTCTTTAATAGCAATAGGTCTGTTAGCAAACTGTCAATCAAATACAATTTGTTTCAAAGAAAGGTGTGATGGCAGCTTTTCTTATCCATATTCTGGATATGTTACCTATACAATGCAACATCCTTCAAATGTCCTGAATCCTTTTATATGACTTGCCTGGTTTTAACTGCTTTGAAAATATTTTACTTTTGACTAAATCATGAAAAAAAAATAATAAATCAAATAATCTCTGCTAGCAAAGTATACTTTGTTTTAACTTGGAGAATAGGATGTGGCACTTGTACAGCCTGAGAATATATTTAAAGATAAAGCAGATGCTTGATGTCAAGTTATTGAGTGCCCCTTTTAATGCACTGTCTGAATGAGAAACAGAAAGATTGATTGTGGGGGATGATGTTAGGCAAGTATCTGTCAGGTGGAAAGCTGATGGTTTGGGGAGGGTGGTCAGTTGTCTAGAACTGTTACGTGGGTCTACTCTGGAAATAAGGAGGAAATGCTGTTTCACAACAAACCAGGGAGGAGGCTGGTGCAGAGAAAGGACATGGTGAAAAGATGGAACACTGGGTGAGTTCCCAAGCCCTTGTTTCTAAGCCTGCACACCCGGCAGGGCAGCAGGGACACTGCTGACCTTTTTTTGGCCATGAACTCACTCTATTTTGCCACTGTACTGGTGATAGAGGCCCTCCTACCCTCTTAGGCTAGATGAAGATTGACTATCCTGGCTGTGGCAGTGGCAAGGTTCAGGAATTTGGTTTTGAACCTTTTCGTAAGTATCCACAGAAGGGAGCTGGTGCTGTGCTGCATGCTGACAGAGGGATGAGCTAGCAGGCAGGGTCCCTAATCTCATCATCCTGCAGCGTCCAAATGGATTGAGCCATTTTGGCGTTCTAAAAAGGTGACAGGGGATGAAATGGCCCTCTCTTTATGACCCAGACGTAATTAATGCCTAACTATGGATAAATAGTTGTTACAAATAAACCTGAGTGCTGATGTTTGGTCTTGATTGATAAAACCAACTTGCAGTTCTAGGATTTATATAACTCTGAAGGCTGATCACACTGGCTTCCTCCAATTTCCCTTTCCAGTTGGTCTGGAAATAAAATGCATATCAGCTTTTGAACAAGCTGTGTATTTTGGTTCCCTTATATTTATCTAAAAGCACTTGAATAATGTTTTTGAACAGCAAGGATTTTTTAATTGTATGAGGATTTTGATTTTGAAGGAAGGAAGTACTTCCTTTGAGAACTTTAATTTGCTCCTGCATAAGCAACTTGCTGGCTACTCCAAATGCTACATGTGTAACTTAATTCAATAATGACATCAGATAAGTACTGAAGGAATATCTTAAAATTCCTAACCTGCTTTTCTAATTTAACAGTGAACAACCTATGACTAAAGGTTAAAATAAATTAATCTGAAGCTTCAAATGAGAGGGAGCCAGTGAGGATACTTGAGACAGGAA
>NW_009952707.1:3285630-3296424 GCF_000747805.2 Chaetura pelagica | reverse complement strand
TGCCCTCGTGGACAGAAGGATTGCTATCACTAAAAGAGGAGTGTGAGAAAAGAGATTTAGCCAGGCTAGAAAAGGACAAGGTGTATCATGAGAATAAAGACCTTTATGTCTGGATTCAGAAAGCAGAATGTGAGAAGACAGCAGATGCTCTCCACAGTCTGGAACTGGAAGAACTGTGCCAGAGAGATAAGCAATTTGCAAGGATCAAGTTGATCGTGGTTATTAAGAAGTATCAGTAAAGAAGTTTGGCTAATGTCAGTTCAAATGTGGTGATTAAAGTTAATGGGAAGGAAAATATGACCAGGAAAGAGAAAGGAGGTGAATTAGATGAAATATATAGAGCCCTATTTCCGTTCAGGTTCAAATCCTCTTAATGAATTTGTTACCTATTTTGCATAAACTAGAAATGGAAACTAATGATTCTCTCAGTATTTTGTTTTCTTACCAGTGGCTTAAAAAGATTTTAAAGGTCAGAAAATACAGATAAAGCTATTATATTCAACCTTGTCTAGATTTAAAAAAATCGATTCACAGTCAGTTTCTCTGCATCTCTCCCAGGTTGTCCCTATTTTTTCAAGCATACGAAAAATTGTTTTCTATAAATAATTTTAATTGGTTCTGGTGACAGCTCTTAGCATTTTCTCAAACATGACTTTAACTAAGTAATCCCAAAGCAGTCTTCAATATAAATGCACCATGTGGGAATCTTTGTATTCTAAGAAATGAGGTAAATGCATTAGTCTTCTATGAAATGCCACACTGCAGGTTCTTCTTTAAAATCTTCTATTGGAAATGTCGCCTTTTAATTTCTGCTCCTGCTGCCTGTATTTTTGTTTAACCTAATTATTTGATATTTACCACAGCAAGCAGCTGTGCTGGTGCCAAGGCAACAGTGCCAGGAAGGCAGAACTGAGGGGCCCAGGGGTGTGAAGCTATGACTGCTCACTTTGAGCCTTGGTGTCCAGCCTCCTCTCCCCTGGAGTGCTGTGATAAGTGCTGCCACGCTCCCTGGCCAGCCCAGCTCTCAGCACCCTCCAAGGTAGCCACTGTGTACCATGCTGAAGGAACCTCTGAGGTCTGACCACATCCTGGGGGCTCTAGGCCCCCTCTGTTGCCCTCGCCTATTGGGCTGATCAGCCAGAGGTGGTGGAGAAGCAAAACTGCCCTCTGATGGGGCCAGGCTGTCTCCACAGCATCTGAGGTTTCAGATGGCACCAGGGCCACCAGAGTGTGTAGCTGTGGTGTTTTCTCTCTTCTTACTGTACACCTAGCAGAGAACTTCTAGTTCTGTCAATGTCAGTTAGCTAACTGCAAACTATCTTGTTTCACCTAAGATAGCAGCAAATTCTCTAGACACTCCACAGCATTTTGCCCCAAGACAAGTTATTATATCTGTGAGTAGATGGGAAGGGTCATCTCTGTACTAGGACATCTCTGCATGGGTTGGCAGATGACACAGGACTCTGCTGGTGTCCCAGCTTGGAGATGTTGGCAGTGGAGAGTTGCCCTAGACCCTGTGAGTAAAAAACAGCTGCAAACTCTAGTCTAGGAATAGGTGCTGCAGTGATAGGTAATGTGATGGATAAGATTATGAAACTCTAAACATGTTTAAACACCATAATTTAGGTTTAAACAATGTTGTCAAATTGAGTAGAGCTGTGTTAAGAGTTCCTTGTTGAGAGTTTGGACTGTGCTGATTTAGAAATGTAGCTGAACTTTTGTATGCTGGGTTGCACACTCTGTAGGCTACCAGAACTGAAGTACTGGGAGGGAAAATTCTTATCTGGGACATTCTAATACAATGTACTTGAGAAAAATCAAGCTGTTGTAGTTTCTAGAATTTTCTGCATCTAAGAACATAACACAAAATGGTGCTACATTGCAGATCAGAAAAAAAAAGTCGTCTTTTTTGTTTGTTTTGTTTAATTTATACAATTTCAGGCAACATCTGGTAATGTAGCTTCTAGATATTTGGATGGTAGGACAACAATAGGAATTTAGAGTGGAATTTATTCTTTCTGATTTGATGTGTTTTGTTTTTTTTTTCCTACAGGTTCCAGAAAAAGAAATGTGAAATAGATACTATTGGCTATTTTTACCTTTATTTTTGAGTTTCATTCTTGCATGTCATTGTTTAAACAGACAAACTGTAATCCTCCTGCTAAAAATTGCAACTGTGCAAAGAATTATAGCACTTAGCTTATCTCAGAGAATACCCAAAATTGCAGATCAGTATCAATCAAATTATAACCAAAAGATGCAGACACTTATTTTCACTGTTGTAAATGGAGCAAAGTAGCATCTTGAAAAAAAATTCATTTCTTAATCTATGGAGAAATGCTTTGAAGAAAGTATGTGACAAAAATCCCAGAAGGTTTCTGATGAGACACAAGTCAGAAATAGTTATTGCTATAAACCAGTAATAACCAATAGCACCATGTAGGAATGAAAGCAAAAATCATTTAGGAAAGCATATGTCTGATTTTTCAAGACACTTCATATTTTCTTTCTTTTAGTACCCTATTTCCAAAATTATCTATGAGCCTTTGGAATTAAAAGCCAACGTTGGTTGATATCCAGGTTTTTCAAAATAGCTTATGCAAAGATTCTGTATCATCTGTGGCCAGTGACACTTTTTATAAGACTGCCTAGATGAGGTTCTTGCCACTTTAAACTGAAAGAGCATGAGAAGAACTTGGCAGAGTGATTCCTGGTTTATGTATGCATGTCAGCATTTCACGAGGACTAAAATATAGCAGTTGCTTATTTGCATTATGATGCCTGAGCTAAAGATATCAATATAACTACCAGAGTTTATTAGCTCTTGGATCATGCTTGTAGATATATTTTATAAATTTGAAGTAGGCTTATCAATCTGGTGCTTTTTTATTATTATTTGCAGACACCAGTATATGGAAATTAATAGGATTGTTTTCTTCAGTATAGTATATTATTGAGTGCAAGAACATTGCCTAAAATACCATACTTCTGAACTTTACAGTTGTCCTTGGCAAATGGAGAACAATATGGCTCATGCTTGTGTCTAAATTTGTGCCCTTAACTAGTAGCCCTGCTGTTCAGTCAGGGCTGCAAAGGATACCAGGGCCAGCTGTGTAGATACCTCATCACAGACGACTCAGAAATGTAAGGTGAGGTTTTGTTGCTTGTTTGCTTGTTACAAAATCTCTGAATATTCCTGATAAGCAGGTGCTTTTGCTAAAGAAAGCAGAGACCTCTGCAGCAGTTGTGTAGCATGGAGGCTGGGCACATAATAAAAGGGAGTTCCTGTTAGCTGGTTTTCCAGAAGAAGCCTCAAGATTGAAGCTACAGCGTTGATTTTACTCAGGCACCAAAAATGCTTTCATCTATTTGGCATTCTGCCTGCACCATTTTATTTCTCTTGTGCCACGTGATGGTGCTTCATCAGGTGAAGAGCTAAGCTGAAATGATGTGAAGGATGTGCAATTAAAACATGCCACAGAAGCATTTATTGGTTGGGCTTAAACCAAAACTGAGACTTAAAAAGAAGTGTCATCCAGGAGCTGGAATGTTGCAAGAGCAACCCCATCTGAGGGAAAGGGCAGTACCACATTTGACAAAATTGTCTGAAATTCAAGCTCCAGAGTTCAGTTGAATCAATCACGTTTAATCTTTAAAAAAAGGTAAGATAGAACAAACCCTTCTGGGTGTTCCTTATTTAGAGCTAATTAGGCTACCTTGACCTGCAAGGAAATTAAACTAAGTGTTATGGGGAACAGAGAAAGTATTTTTATTTCAGTTTTTTTTGTCTGGAGGGACAGTTTTCACATGGCACCCTTCTGTAACATTGGGCTTGTTGCATCTATTATTTTTATCATGTGTGTATCATTTTGATTTACTGATTAGATTACTGTAGATCTAGAAGGTAATCAGGACACTTGATTTTTCACTTTTTATGGCTGTGGTAGAGTGTCAGGAGGAAACAAAATGTGCAGCAACCCTTAAATCTTCTGTGCAATACACTTTTTATTTTGCTCCCATTCCTCTTTGCAGTCTGACAGTGATAAATGGGGAGCACAGAAATTAACAAAACTGGGTACTTCTGAAAGCATATTAGTTTCTAAACCACCCACCTGAATTGCTTAGTGTGGCAAAAATAGAAAATACTGAGCTTAAACTAGATAGGTTTTATAAGCGGAATCTCTGTATAGGCCAATTTAAACCATCAGAGCACATGCAAAGGAGGAGTGTTTGCTAATGCATTTGTTAAAAACTATTGAAACATTAATACACGACTAACAATGTCTGAAGACTTTTAAAACATTAATTTGGGTGGAGTTTGGCTTTTTTTCTGTTTCTTACAAAAGACAGCGAGGTAGGAGAAATTCTACACTTTGCTTCACTGTGTCTTATTCTAAGAAGTTAAGGGCATGAATTTGCCCATAAATATATTTATTTTTCACAGCCATCTTTCAGTGTTTTCAAGGGCAAGTGAAGTCTTCATTATAAATATTCAAGTCTTTTGTCTTAATCAGATTTTCACAGAGAGATCAGAAACAAATTCTACCATTTTCCAACTAAAATGTTCTTCTTTTCTTGGGAGGGGGAAGGCGTAATTTGGTGTGGCTCCTTGGAGGATAGGTGAACATCTTGGAGTGATGAGTCAGAGCAATCTTTTCTTACAGCACAGTGAACATTTTGGTTGTTGGGTATGTACCTGCTTAGTGCTCTCAGGGCATATGCATAGGGGGAGATTGTATGCACAGAGGAATGGAATATTGGCTTTGGAAAGTCAGTGGGAGTTTCACTCATGGTCAGTAACATGCTTTGAGGTCCTCCAGGGATTTCCTGCAACTTCTCTAACCAGTTTTTGAATGTGGATAAGCTTTCAGCAGTTGTAGTATCCCAAGGCAAGCAATGCCACCAGTTAGCAGCTTCGAACGCCAGGGAGAGAAAATGCATCCTTTCCCCCTCATCTTCTCCACAGCAATCACAGTAAACCTTGTTCCATTTCCAGCCTCTGATCTCCTTTGCCAATTATATAGAAGTCAGGGTGTATGGAATATTTCCCTAGGAAATGTTCCATAATTTTCATAGAATCATAGAATGGTTTGCTTTGGAAGGGACCTTTAAAGGTCATCTAGTCCAACCCCCCTGCAGTGAGCAGGGACATCTTCAGGTAGATCAGGTTGCTCAGAGCCCTGTACAACCTGACCTTGAATGTTTCCAGGGATGGGGCATCTACCACCTCTCTTGGCAACCTGTGCCAGTGTTTTACCACCCTCACAGTAAAATATTTCTTCCTTATATCTAGCCTGAATATCTCCTCTTCCAGTTTAAAACCATGACCCCTTGTCCTATCACTACAGGCCCTACTAAGAAGTCTGTTCCCATCTTTCTATATTATAGGCCCCCTTTAAGTATCAAAAGGCTGCAATAAAGTCTTTCCAGAGCCTTCTCTCCTGGCAGAACAACCCCGACTCTCTCAGCCTGTCATCATAGCAGAAGTGTTCCATCCTTCTGACTGTTTTTGTGGCCCTCCCTCCTCTAGACCCACTTCAACAGGTCCATGTCTTCCTGTACTGAGAACTCCAGAGCTGGATGCAGCACTCCAGGTGGGGTCTCACCAGAGCAGAGGGGCAGGATCATCTCTGTTGACCTGCTGGCCATGCTGCTTTTGATGCAGCCCAGCATCCAGTTGGCTTTCTGGGCTGCAAGCTCACATTCCTGGCAAATGTACTGACTTGTTGAGGCCAAGGTGTTTGTATTTTCTTTGATTTCTAACCCTCTATTGGCTCCCTCCTCCAGAATGTTTTCTGAAAAGTCATTAACTTGTAATCATAAAAGTCTAACTGTTAGTGTAAGTAATGGATTATATCTCAAAAACAAATTTCCCGTCAGGCTCCCATTTGTGACCTGAACAGGCTGCTCTGACACTGAAAAAACTGCTACACCTGATTTTGTGTTCATGTGAGATTTTTATTCTATGTCAAGTTGATCTAGAACTGTGGCTATGAACATATTTATTTCTGAAAAGGTCATTTAGTAAAAAAAAAGTTTGTCTTCCGGTGCTGACTGTTTTTTGAGCAAAATTAATTATTTTCCCAATGCTAATGCAAGCAGCAGAAACTCATAATGATTTTTTTCACAGGAAATTAACAGTACAGGAGTGGCATTTTTGGCTCTGTGAAATAAGCAGTTATATTTCCATGGATTTCAGGGTTGTACTCCCTGTGAGCTGCTGAGCAATTTAAAAATACTGAATAGGTTTCAGAACATTGTGGCTGTCTTCAAATACAACTTATGAGCAAAGAAATGGCTGGTAGTTTGACTAAATACCCAGATTGACTGTTGTTCTCTGTAGGCCTACAGTGAACATCCTGAGAAAGCCAAGCAAAAGCTTGGTGAGCACAACAGATAACTGTTTGTCTAAGCACAACAGCTTGTCACACTGCTACCTTCCTCTCTGCAAGCTCAGTACCCAGAAGTCTAATATCTCAGCGTTGTCAGACTGAGTCAAATTAACTGCAAATGACAGGGTGATATTTATTTAGGGCAACTCTTGGCATACTGTTAATTTACGTGTTCTGCTACTTAAGGATTTGCTGTTCAGTAGAACACGTAGGGATGATTTTGTATTCTTTCTTTAAACATGTTGAGCATCTTGAATAAAAGAGTAATTATAGTTGTTATAGTCAGCAGAACAATGTGAAGTAGTTTTACTTAGAATGATATGCAAGCACTTGTCAGCTTGCCATTCACAGGAGCCTTTTAAAATGCCACAGTAGTTGCTTTCTAAATGCATAAATACTAAGTCACTGGAACACAACTGAAACAGTTATATTCAGGGAAAGATATTTTTGCATCTGGATTTTGACCACACAACCCATGGCAGAAAATCTGTGCGTTTCTAGAAAAGTACTAAAATAATCCATGCAAGTTAGATTTCTTGCTTAAATGAAACTGATATTTTTAAAAATCCCACACCAATCACCCCCTCCAGTCTTAGTATAATATGTATATCCACAGTTTTTAACAATAACCCATTTAAAAACATAAGTAAAGGAGAAGAGAAAATTCTTATGGTAATATGTCAGTTACAGCCATTACCAGGATGTGCAGAGAATGCTGTATTTTGCTCCAGTGATTTGGGGGTTCTCCATTTGCTGGAGCTTACTGCCTTCAAAGGATCTCTGCACCATATTGAGTCAGCACAGGGAAGCACCAGGTTACTGAGCTATTTTAAATGCAATGTGCTAAATAGCTACCCTGGTTCTAAAATACTTAAATGTCAAAAATCACATACCTGGCATTGCTAAACCTCATTTTAATAAGTCAGATATTTGTATGTGACACTGTCCACCTGGTTGTTGCTGAATGCATATACTATGGGAGACCAAATCCTATTAATCCCTATTATCTCAGTGCAAATCTGGCAAAAAGTTGATCAATTTCAGTAGGCTTCCCAGTGAGATTTTTTCCTTGTATAACAGGGCAGAATTTGGGTTATGTTCTCATTTCCAAGACCAGTTATCCTGTGGACTTCTGCACTATTCCACACTGGCTGCAGTAGAGGCACTGCACAGCTCAGGGAACTGAAATCTCAAGTGCTCGTTGATATTTGAGCTCCAGCTCACAGCATTTTTAGTGCCTTTCTCTTCTCCAGCTTCTGCAGGCTGACTAAGAACATTCAATGGGCTATTATAAAAGGAGACTAGTTACTAAGATATCAATAAGTCACTTAATTTAGAAACAATACACAGGTTGTGTGGTTTTTTTCATTGATGATTTTGAGGGAGTAGATAAATTGTCCCATTGAAGACCTTGGGGCTGATTTGGTAGAGTACCAGCTGGGCTTTCAGCTCAGTCCCTTGCAAAATTTGGTATGTGAGAAAAGCCTCTGTGCTCATTATTCCTTGAAACATGCTTGAGCTGTTTGACTCTTAGAGGATCTTTGCCAAACTCACTAGTTTTGTAAGCAACCTTGCCAAAACCACCCTGTTCTTAAACAGCTGCATGACATCACACATACTCTTTATCCCAGTGAAAAAGGAAAAAAAATGTACTACAGACACTTTTGAGCATTCAGCAAAGGTTACAACAGCTCCATGTCCAGAGGGAATATACTCTAAAAAACATTTGCAACTGAATATCTTTCAGTGACTGGCATTACTATTGTAGGTAAGAACAAGGTTGTTTTTATCTTGAATGCTGGTGCAAACTTGATGATATGTATTTGTGTACAGATGTCAGAGTACTTCCTGAGGGACAGTCGAGTCTGTGGGCCACTGAGTGTAGCTCAGATAAGATTGCCTGCAGGAGTTAAAAGGTATTTCCGAAATCATATAAACACCAATGAATGCTGACTGCAGGAATAGGGAGATTCTTTGTGGAAACATGTTGGAAAACTTAAGATTGTCTTCACACTAGAGATCCCACAGCAAATTATCTGACTCTCAGGTTATTACTTAGGAGTCTGAAGAAAGGCAACTGTATTTAAAAATACTAGCAATGGTATTAGAGGCCTATTCTTTTAGACTAAAAGCTCAAGGAGCTTTGCTGTTTACTGAATAGGTAAATTAAAACAGTATGTTGTTTGAGGTTTATGCTCATGGCCATTTTCTCTATTAATTAGAGAGCTGCTTTACACACCATGATAATTTTCACAAAATTGCCCGAAACCCGGGTTTAATGATTTAAACAAACATTGTTTAGTTATGGTTTGTGCGGTTTTGGTGAGACTGACAGGAAAAGATATGAGAGCTCATTAACCAAAAGAAATGGAAAAATTGGCTGTATATTAAAGAACAAAGCAAGGTCAGCTTATCACAAGGTCAGAAAAGTTCTCTTTGAGGGATTTGTTTGACAGTGACGTAAAGAACAAATACTTGTAAAGAAAACTGAGAACTAAGGGTAGAAGGTATTAACAACACAGCAATTTCTTACATCAAGACTGAAACCTGTGGTGTTTTTATCTCAGGTGAGGGTTTTCTGGTTCACTGAAATTTTTTTTGTTTGGTTCACTGGGATGGTACCTTTTGACATGGCAAATTTTGACTGTGTAAACACAAAGCAGCAGACGTGGCAGGGCATTGGAAATAGTCAGCTGCAGAAAGGCAAGAAAGAGAATATATTTTTAAACTGCCTTTTTTATTATAAGAGACATTTATATGGGGCCCACAGTAAAGAAATGTTTATGGCTCTGGAAAGTATGTGAGCAAATTCTTTATCCTAGCAATTTTTTATTTTTTTTATTATTTTTTTTTTTTTAATGGAGAATGACATGGACAATCCCAGAGGTCTGGTCTACAACTGCATTTTGGGACAAGAAATGTATCCTCCCACCTACTATTCACTCAGTGGTACATTTATGAAGTGATATACTCCTGATCACAGTAAATGCTTTGAAAAAGATGTATTTAATGCATTGCTTTCTTTGTCTCAGGGGACAGAATATAATAAAATTAAAGATTTAAAAAGAATAGAATTTAGCCCATAGGCAACACCTCGAGGTCTAGTTTCAGCAGAGGCTTTCAGTAGCTGGGACGTCAGTCAGGGCAGGAATGAAGCCAAAGCAGAACACAAGTAAATGGGGGCTGTGAAATATTCAGTGTAGTTGGAAAAACACTATCAATGCATTGTAGAATCTGGATAAGAACATAGTCTTTCTTCCTCCTATTTAAAGAAAACAAAATTAAACAAAAGACACTTTATAGCACTCACTGATTTGGGAAGAAATAGGACTTCTGCTTTGCCTTTCATAGAAAGAATTTGTTTGGGATTAAGCAAGCAAGCCAGACAAAGGTGTCTAAAAATGATACCATGGCAGCTGAGTCATCTGAGAATTTCTCTCCCTTTGATCATGTGTTTGCTACAAAGAGACATGTGAGGCCACATTGTAGGTGTCCCTTGCAGTTGAGAGGTTCAAAACCCTGTGACCTGAAATAATCTGACTCACCTGTACCTGCAACACTTGCCCTTGTGACCACAGGATTTTATTATTTTAACACAGCTGCCAGCAATTCTTCAGATCTTCTCATTTGTTGAAAATGCAGCTGTCTGCTTCCTTGCTGAAGTCAGCAACTGTGCCTATTTTGCTGTTACACTGACAGATTGCCTTTAAATTGTCCCTGGTTTTTGCAGACATATGCTACTTCTCTGTTTTTCTCTGAGCCTTGTACTTTGGGATTGCCATTCCAGCAATGTCAGAATCGTAAAGATCCTAAAGCTGTATTTTAGCATGGAAAAAACTTCAATTTTCTCTTCTGTTGCTTCTTGGATATTAATTTCCCTTCAACAACAATCTTGGTATATTCTCTCTAGTCTGCCTTGCACTGTCTTTCACCTCTTTTGACATTGCAGATTGCTGAATTATATCCTGCTGAGTGCACATAAAGCTTGAAATAAAGCTTGTGCTTTGTTCACACCCTAAGCATTTGACAGAATTTTTGAAAACACAGTCATTACAGTTCATGATGGCAGTGCAAGCTGGAATAGTAACCAGTACTGCTGGTTTAGAAGTTTGGGGCATGAGAGTCAAATTTGTTTCCAAGAGGTGAAGCCTGAATGAGATAATAGATGCAGGTGTTAGCCTGGGAACTTGGTGAATTCTGGAAGCATTTTGTTCTCAGAAGGATCTGAGGTAATTTTAGAACATGTAGCTCTTCAGGAGAAACAAAGTACTTTTGTGGTATTTTGGTTGATTTCATTGCATAACAGTCTGAGGCCTGGGTTAAAGAGGAATCTGGCATTTCTCATCTCAGATAGGGAAGGAAACAATTCTAATTCAATTAATATTATCCTTGAGTGTTCAGC
>NW_009952707.1:3265314-3283739 GCF_000747805.2 Chaetura pelagica | reverse complement strand
TCAGCAGGTGAATAGATGACAGGCACAGTCATTGTAGCCTTTTAAGTTTTCACGCCATGTAAAATGAATGTCAGAAGTGCCCACTGCCTTTCATGCTTCCTTTGTTTCCTGCATTCAGCTCAGTTCCTGCATGCTTTTCCTGAAGCCTGGAAGTGCCTCAGGCTCCTTAGTACCTAGACTGTTTTAGCATGAAAAGCATATGAATGCAGGAAAGCATTTGAACAGGCTTGAATTCCAAGTTTAAAACAGGAAAGCTGAATGCCAAATTTGGCAACATTTGGGCATTTGAAGGTAAAGCCCTGAACTGAATTGCCTTTGGGGAGGTTGGCATCATCATGGGGTTTGACTAAAACCCATCAGTCATGACTGCTAGTGCCCATGTCTGGCAGAGCAGGAGCCTAGTTCACTCCTAATTCAAATTCTGGCTTTAATCTGAGTGAAGATGGACCAGAACAATTTCCTTCATTCCTTTCTACCCTTTTCAGTGTCTGTGCTATGTTTCTCTCTCACCCTCACAGGCTCTGTTCAGAAGCAGAGCAGGTGGGTGGCAATCTTGGGAGCCCAGACATGCATTTTATTTCTAGATGTTTCCAAGTGAGCACAATCCTTCCTTGCTTCATAGTTCTACTGCAGGAGTTCCTCCACCCAATTTTCTGTTTAGGAAGAGGAGGAACAAACCGTTTGATGCACAACTGAATGATACTTGCTCTGGTGGTAAAAATGTATTTGTCAAGAGGACCTGTGTAGATGGAGAGACTGACCATACTTTGAACATTTTACCTACTTCTTAAAGCTGTGAGTAACCTCCTGAGAGGTGACATATTTACAGAGTTAGCTCTCCATCTTCTTGCCACAAGCACAGACTTGCTGAAAATAGAATATTCAAAGAGGAAAAGTGAGAGACAGTGATTGCAACTGCTCAGAGCCACCTCACACCGTACATGAAAAGTATAAAACCAAAATGTATGCTCAGCTGCTGGTACCAGCTGTTACATTCATCATAGTAATTGCTACCATTAGTGTGCTATTAATATTTCTCTTGCAAACTTGTAAGAGAAATCAAATGAAAATGCAAAATCTGCTCCATCTGCAACCATTTGGGTTCTTTGTGGGTCAAGTCACACAAGCAACAATTTCTGGCAATGCTGTTGCCCTCCAAGGAAACAATTCGTAGGAGAAGCTTCTTTTCTTCAAGTTGCTTGTGAAATTTCCATTTTGTGCTGGAGAAGAAACATAGGACATACATTTGGGAGGGCATAGCTATGGCTGCTACAGGATCTGCTTGCCTATTGTAGCATAAATCTAACACTTTGCAGCAAAGCGCAGGAAGCTTTTTGAGTCTGTTCAGCCTTTGATGTAGCTTTGTACAACTTGGAGATCTTGGACTTGACAGCAAAGGCAGCCTTTTTCCACATGGTCTGCACATGACTAGGTCTGAATTGATGGCTTAGCCTCCGGATTGGAAGCAGCATTTTGGTGCTTAGGAACATAATTTAATCACTGGACTTGGTAGAGTTAGGTTAGGATTGGACTCTATGATCTTTAAGATCTTTTCCAACCAGAATGATTGTGTGATTCTATGCTAAACCACCCTCAAATGGTGTGAATCTGAGGTAACATCATTCTGACAGTTGTGAGGTGCTCCTATGTCAACTCTTCACCACCAACAGTTTCATAGAAGAGCTTTACTGTGGGCTAGAATTTGGCCCTATGATGTTTGTTTTGAGTTTTTTGGGTTGGTGGTTGTTCTTTTTTTTCTTCTTTGTTTCCCTGTCCCATACCTTTCTCCATTTCTTCAGGGAAATTCTTGTCCATGAAAGTGCTGTTGAGTCAGCATCTTTCAGCTAAAACACTGCCAACACTGTTCACAATGAGTAGCTTGAAAAAATGTTTTCAATCCAGTTTTCTTTTTCACATAAACTGCCAGAGTGGAAAAATATTCCTGATCCAAAAGACTTATTCATCTGAATGATAAATTAGTTAATTTATCTAGTTCATCTCACAAGAAAATGCAAAAAGCACTGGAAAATGTTGCTATATTGATGGTTTGTGATCTGATCCACTTTCAACTGTTAAGGAAAAAAAAGTTTAATAAAAGTATTTTAGTGGTAAATGTTAATTATTTAGTGATCAGTAAATGTCTCAAGACCATACTAGTACTGTTTTCTGCAGTAGAATGAATATGCCAATGCTGCATGCATACAGCTGCAATGTGTACTGTTTCATTTTGACCTCTGCACAGGCACTGCTGCAAACTCAATACTTGCACTGAAATCAGCTGGAGTTCTTAGATGTGGTTCAACATCACAGCTTGCTTTTGCAGCACTTTGAGACCATCATGAGATACAGCCTAAAGTCAATGTTTGTGGTTTCTTAACGCTGTCTATTTACAGGGAAGTGCTTCTGGTACTTCCTGTTGTAAGGAAAATATAAAAACCAGAATCCTAAAGCTAAAATCCAAGAGGCAGCTCAAAATAGCCTCAATTTGTTTGGGAACAGAGTGATTTTTTAAAGCCAGTTCTGCTGTATTGGAGAAGCATGGCATGATTTCTGGATGCCTGGGTTCCTCAGTGCGGGTGCTATTTTCACAGGGCTTCCTGAGTACTCCTGAAAAAGGTAACAACATCTGCATGATAATCCATTCAGCCACCTGCAGGCCCAAAGTCTTGAAGAAGCTGTGGCTAAGCACAGCAGCGAGAAGGCATAGGCTTCTTCCTGCTTCAAGAGGTTGGAGAGCAGGCTCAATATCCTCTTGCTTCCCCCAGATGCCTTCACATAAAAGCATGGAAAGTGGCAGGTTTCACCACATGCTCTCCAAATGCCTTGTTTTACTTCCTGGAGAGTGGTGGAGAGAAGGAGATAAATTTACTGTGTCTGAAGGGATGTGTTGCAGTTCTAATGAAAAGTATTAAGCAGCATTTAGTGTATTTTTTATATATAAATTTTTTTTACTTGTTAAGATGGTTGGTGCCTGCTTAAGCAATGGTTCCTTGCAAAAAGCAGATGCTGTGTTTCTTCCTGCACTGAGAGGTGTCCATCCTTGATTTAGCAGAACTGTAGGCAGAGCTACTGTCTTGCTGAAGCGTGTGAAAGCACCATTCTCACACTCTTTGCACACCCTTTTCTTCACTGCCTAGAGGGCAAAGGATGGGAAAGCTGGTTCTGGGAGTTACCAATTCATTATTCTGGATTTCCCCTTCATCCTCATCTAGTATCAGCTTGTTTATGCTCCAGGCTCAGTGAGAGGGAACTTGTTTGCCCATCAGATTATCTTCCTCTCACACAAATGTCACGCATCCTCTGAAGCAGAGGAAGGCTAGTGAACTCTAGCCCAGGATCAGCAAAGACCTGACTATAAAGTTTGTTCCAGCCAAAAAATCCATCACTTCAAGGAGAGGCAAAATATAAAATCTGATGGATTTGGAATGAAAGAGCCGTTTATTCCAGAAGTGTCATATTTTGCACAGATTGAAGCAGCAAGGTTTAAGGGAGAGCCTGGTTAAGTTTTAGCAGCTCATCATTAATACTTCATCTGTCATGTTTTATGATGATTTACATAGTATTACAGAAATAATGGACCAAGCTCTCAGCTGACATAAATCTTCATCAGTCACTCCAACCCAGTGAAGTTCTGCTAGTTGCTTTGGAAATGTGGAGCCTGATTTGCAGTTAGATACAATATTTTCCCTGCTTCCCCAGGATTTGCAGTATATATTTCAAGTAAAATAGACAACTTTAATAAATCTATCTGAATGCAGTTTTTTCTGCAGATTAATAACATGAAGTTGATTGTACAAAAGGACAAGTATCTGATCTCACAGTGTTCATGCAATTAAAAACACTGAAGAGGTCTTGCTGTGGTTTTAGCTTTTAGCATTGCAGCTCTTCCAACAAAAACGTAATTTGATGTTCATGCTGCCACAGCAAATTAAATTCCATTAATTCCCAAGTTGCATCCCTTTGTATGTGAGAATACCCATCAACTTGTCTTATGAGTTCTGTTTCCTACTAATATCTATGTGTGGTGTCTTGTGATCTGAGAGACATTGAACCAATCTGTTCATTTGAAAAAAGATATTTGATGTGACCTCTGTTTCACTTCTGTCATTATCTTTTCATTCAACTTCTTCCTACAGTTCATAATCTGAGCTAGGAATTTCAGGGCTCTCTGCTTCTGAAATGTGAGGGGACAGAGAACACAGCCAGAGAGCCACCACTCAGTCTCCCTGGGGGACATGGGCCTGCTTTGCCAGAAGGCCAGAGCAGCAAAATCCCTTTCTGAAGGAATCTGGAGGAAGAAGGGTTATGGGCTGCTCTGCTGGCTGGGCTATGGAAACTGAAGTTTAGGATATAATTCTGACTGATTTAAAAGGGGAAAAAAAATCAGTAATGTCCACAAATTTGGCCTGAATGGGAGACCTGAACATGTAATGGTGTGACCTGGCAGCCATTCTTCAAATAGATCAAGCAGATATTAAATCCAAAACCTGCATGTTGACCATCTTAGACAAAGAAATTTAAAAGCTTTGGCCTTGAAATCTGATTTACATTTAAATCATAATTGATTTTTTTCTCATTTTTATGAACAGATGGACTATAGCTAGCAATTGCCCTTGAGGAGTCTTTAAAAATGTAGTTCTGTGAACTGCTTCCTTGATTGACACAGCTGCTATTTCTTCAGCTATCTCTGAATCATCCTCAATTACTATATGTCTTTATAAAATAATTATAGGTTTTATCCAGGAACTGAGCCTAGCTTTGTATTTTTCATAAAACACTTCCACAGAGTTGGTTAGCAAAAGAGATGATTTTACCCTCTGAAGATTTCAATTATTTAGCTTTGAACTTTTATGCTCTTATTCAATGTTTTGCTACCATGCAGCAGCTATATTCCCTTGGAACTGAAATGGAAAAGATGTTGGCTGCTCTGTCCATCTCTTTACACTTACTAATTTGTCTGCCAGAATAAATCACACAGATAATGAATTTAGGAGAGTTATTAGTACAGACTAAGCTATTCAGACTATAACTGATAAATAAATTATGATCTTGCCCTGGAACACCCTGCTCATGCAGAAGTCAGTCTGCTCTTTCTCCTCCCCTGTGCATGTGTAATGGGGTAGTATTTGTAGGGGAAAAAAAAAAATATCAGTTTTAAATGCAAGATGAGAATGGACTGAATGAAAGTGCATGGCACTAATTCTGGATGACAGGGTGATGGAGGTTGGCTGGTAGGTACATGGAGTTGTCACCTGATGTCACAAATACAATTTACAAGAGTTCATTTAGTCCTTGCCCCTCTGTACCTCCAGAGATATCTTTAACAATGTCTTGGCCAATGACAGATATGTTGCAATACGGATGATAGTTGGTGAAATCACTGAGACAGCTGACTGTCCAGGCAAGACAGCTCCTCTGACATTAAGTCTGGCAGGTTTCTTCCTTCAGGTACCTTATGACATTCAGGGTAGGAAACCTTTTGTAAGAGAAAGGTTTGTTCCCTTTGCACCTTCCGTTTTTGCTGCCTTTTTAAGGACACGTTTGTCTCATGGCAGTGATTGGGCTAAAGTACCAATCTTTCTTCTGGAGAAATGTGAGGAATTGGGGAGCCATATAGCTTCCATGTGCCTTTATGTAATGGCACAGGAAGGGATTGTTCTTATTTTAAAATGAATTAGTAAAATTAAAGACTATCAGAAGTGTTGTCGGTAAAACAAATTTTCACCTCTGTAGAAGCTGTAGCTCCATCTTTGTTTTCTGTATTATTTTGATGCACATAACGTGGAATTTATAAGCAGTGCTGTGGAGTATTTCGTGCAATATTTTTTTTGCCTGGAGGAATTTTCAGCATGTATGTCACTGAAATTAAGTACAGAAGAAATCTAAACCCTGGCTTGTTCTCAGTCTCAGTGCCTGCTGCTGGAATTTTGCAAGGTTTCTTAATAGAAGTCGCCGTTTCCAACCAGATGTGTTCTGGAACAACCCCTGAACTCGGATGTTTGCAGTGCTGGTAAACTACAGAACAGCAGCCTGGCTGTTCTTTGGGGACGTGATTAAAATCACTACATTCCTTTTGGTTTAATGAAGGAAGTTTCATTTTTCCACCTCAGAGTGCACAATCTGTAAGGTGACTGACACTCATTTAGGGCATCATATTTGAGATTAGACCTCTGTGCTCTGTTTTCTTATAAGCTGCTCTGCTGAAGATGCTTATTAGGAGGCAGTGAAAGAAATTTCTCATGCTCATGAGGATTGGCTGGTCAAGTGAGAAATGCTCCTGTGATGGGAAGTAGTGTATTTAGTACCTAAAGACTGCTCAGTAGGCACTTCAGTGGCCCGGCCTCCTTAAGAAAACCTACAGATTTTAGCTTAATTAAATCATGATAGCTTAGAAGTTCAGCTTGGTGTAAACTGATTTAGCTTTTTTTCTGTGTTTGCTTTTTGGTTTTTTTGGCAGAGCTCCTCACCCAACTATTGGAAACACTAGGGCAGACAAATACATCTGGGGGCTTTCTTGCATCATACTTTGACTGCCTTGCATGTTTACACTGTAGACATCACATAAGGGAAGAGAGTCCTAAGGATGACTTGTTCAAAACCAGGTAATCAGGCCCTGGACTGAGAATATCATTCAGTTGAAATCAATCTCATGTGCTCTTGTTAAATTACACTGTTCTTGCTTGCTGCCTCTTTTGATTTTTTGCTTTGATGCTCAGAGTTCTTTTGTTCTTCAGGGGTTACAGGTGTTCATAAAACTACCTTTGTACATTAATTGTCTTCTTTTAAATAAAAGGGTGATAGATTGCTTCAGGGATGCTGCTGATCACAAGATAGGAAACAACACGAGCATCTCTGGAAATAAACTTGTCATGCTGAAAGCCTGACTTTTTTCAAGATAAATATATTTACTCAGTCCTGCTCTTGAGATTACAGTTGGGACAGAAGCACATCTCCCTTTGTACCTGCTTAGAATTAATTTCATGTCAGTGGGGAATGGAAAGAATTTACATGCAGTGAATCAAATAGTTGATTGTAGATGTTCAAAGAGCCCAGAGTCCCAATTTTATGTTTGCTCAGTGTGTGCCTGTGTCATCCAAGCAGGCAGGACTATTCATATTACTTGATATTTTTTACAACTGCTTTACTGCAGGAGGAAAGTAGACTCAGGATAGGGGCAATATGCACAGAGGCACCCTCTGTTTTGCTGCTACCTTAAAGTCTCTATGGTGGACAGTGAAGCTAAGTAGAACACCAATGTGAGAACCTAAAATTTGTCCACTATTCTTTTCTGATTTACACTTCAGCAAAAAGTTTAATCTTAAAAGAAATTATATTCTCTGATTCTTCCAAATATTTGAATTAATGTACAATTTTATCTAAATATCCAGAGTTCAATTTAATTGCAAATATTTTATCAAGGAAAGCTGGTACTTACTGACATTAGGAGAGCATGACATAGTACATCTTGAAGCTGGCAAGTATCATTGTGTTTTTCTCCTCTCAGAATCCCTCCCATGATCATATTAGGCTGGCCATAGAATGAACATGCATAAATACTTCTACCACTTCCAGTGAACTTCTGGAATTGTATATTTGTTGCTGATTATTTCTTTCCAGAACATAATTTGCACCTGAGCCATAGACTGTCCTACACTATCTTATCTGAATGTAATAATGCATTTAGGTCTGTTAGAAGTGTCTGCACACAAAGTAGTAAAGGAAGAACAAGAATTCTTCAACTAGTATTTGATAGCTAGGGGAAATAGCAGGGAAACACACAATCTCCAAGAACAGTGCTCTGTGAGGCTGGATACTTTCAGGATAAGTTAGCAGCACAGCATATTTTTCTACAGACCAGTTTGTTTTTAAAAGACAATCTGAAGTCAAATCTGCCATTCAGAAAAATATGCAGTGTGTTTCTTTTCAAGTGTTGTGATTTGCTGTATGGCTGGCATGTTCTGTTCAACAAAATTCATTGCCATGAAGCATAAGAAGTTGGCAAATAGAAAAAAAAGCATCTATACCCACCACCTGCTTCTGAACCACTTCAGGTGCTGCACACCTTTGCATATTTCATCTGTGACTCATTTCTAATTGACCGACCTACTCCAGTATTCTATGACAATATGTGGTATTTTTTGAGGCTTTTCACTGTTCTAGCATTGTTTGGGTTTTTTGTCCCCAGCCTGCTGACATATGGACATTCTCTGTGCAGTTTCTCTGAATGTATTTAGCCTATTAACTCCAAATCTGTCTTCTAGACCTGAGTCTCCTGCTCTCTGGGATTATTTTTCTTATGTTTTACCCTCTTATTCTCTCCTTTTCCACATCAATTTGCCTTTTACAGCTTAGTGAACTTTTTCAATGTGTTCTTGATTGGCTGTGTTTTTTTTTCTGTTTCCCCTTGACTTAATCTCCTTCACCAAGTCTTGGTTTTGATTTGATATTTCTGTATAAAGGAAGGGTCTTACTGCTAACTGGGTCTGCTCAAGGGTGAAATTGGAAAACATGGCAAGAGGCACAGAAGGGAATTTCTCTAGGTCTTTAAGTTGGTGTGTCTCAACACATCTCTCTCACTGTACAATACAGCACTGGTTGTAAACACACTGTTACATGATCACCTTTCTAATGTAAGAGACGACAGAATAGGCAAGGATCAATAAATAGCAAATGTGAGAATGAGGAAACTGCTCAGCAGTTCCCGAGGAAGAGGCAGTGCTTTTTGCAGTGGAGTCTCAAGGGCGTTGTTACTGTTAGGGCTCTGAGAGGCTTCAACCAGGAGGGAGAGCAGAGTGGCACAGCAGGTATAGCAGCAAGATTCATTAAGGCTGCTGGAGGTACAACAGGGATGTACATCATATGTACACAGAACACATCCAAACATATTTGTATTCTGTGGGAAAAGGGCCGTCAGTGGTTTTGGAACAGACTTCTAGAAAATGCAGACAATCCAGTTGTTGGTTTGTTGTATTTGTGGTTGTTTTTTTTTAATCTCCACTCCTGTTTTGTAAGACCCTCTTTCACCCAGCTTTTCTACTTCTTCATTGTCTCAGGTTTCTTTCTTGCTTATCTTCCAGTCAAAGTGTGCTGACTCTCAGAGATTAACTGTGCTGTCCAGGGGCAGGTGGGGCAATACTGCAGAGACAGTAAAAATCCCTCCCTGAAGACACAAACCTCAATGTTTCCGGAAGAATCTTCACAGATTCTTCAAGAAAAGAAGACAGAGCTGTGAAAAGAAGATAAACTGAGACACTACCACATCATTCACACAGGAATGGGAATGACAGGTGGTACCTGCAGCAAGGCAGGAACAGACTCTGATCTCCTCAGTTGTCTCACACCATTTACTTTTTTCTTCTCCCCAGACCTCTCATTAAATCCAGATCTGTGAGGAAGATTCCACATTTTTTTTGTGTGAGTGGATCATGTGTGTCTTTTACCAGTTCAGATAATCTGCCTGGTTTCACATTCTCCATAGCATGTACTGTGCCTGCACATCACTTAAGAAATGTCTCACTGATCTCAGTCTCCTTTTGATTTAGTCCTAAAGAGTATGTATGAATCTGGAATTATCCCTGCTCCCAGTCAGTTTGTCTCTTTAACTTGCTGCTCTTGAAGAAGGGGTTGAAGGACATGGTTACAACCACATTACCAATGTTATAATCCAGACCTGAATAACTGGGTTTGGAAAATGTGATATCAATGCAAGAAAGGTGCAGCAGGATTTGGCTTAGAAGAAGAGCATGGAACTGCCATTGATAAGGAGGTGTGAAGAAATTTCAGTGAGCCAAAGTACCACTCCTGGGTTGGATATTAGAGAGAAAAACATCCATATATATCTAGCTGCAGTAAGTTAGGAGAAAGTAGATGTCAGTTATCTAAAAAGGGTCTGAGAAACCAAAAAAGATTGGTTTATGCAAAGTAAAATGACGAAAAAGATTTCATACAGTCAGCTCCCTGTATAAAATTCTGCACAGGCTCATGGAATTCTGTATTCATTAAATTTTATACAATATTTATTACAGAGATATAACCACTTGATTTATTTTCCTTTTTAAAAAATCTTATAAAAAAATTATGTAAGAAATGTTGCTTTACCTTATCTTCTGCCATGCAAGAAAAGTCTCTTTGAAGAATTTAATTTTTTAAAGTAGAACTCTTATTTTAGTGCATCTTTTCTGTTTTCTTTATAGGGCTCTTTGAAAGTATGAGTATATGTTTTGCTTAGTAATTAGTAGGCTCTTAAGTATTCATTGGTTTATGTCTTGAAAGGAAATTCTAAAAGCTTGTCTTCCTGTCTAGATGCCAGGGAATATATTTTGCAAACAGTAGTTCCTCCAACTTTTTTAACAGAAAAAAAACCCAAACTGCCTTGATTTCTACTTGCTGGTGAGGGGACTCTGCTCAAAGCACTGATGAAGTTAGTGAAGAAAATGTGCTCATAGTCTGCCAGATGCAGCTGATATAGTTCTCACAGAAAAGCTGCTAATAATTCAGCACTGGGTTCTCCCGCTCTGAATGACAAGAGTTGTGCTGAGGGCTGCAGCACAGCAGGTGTCCTCCTCTCTGAGGTGGTGGGACCTCATCTGCTTTGTGCCAGACTCTTCAGGTGTTGCCCTTCGGAGCGGCTGGCAAATGGGCAGTCAGGTGGGACCATCTGGAGTGCCTGGGGGGCCTCTGCAAGTGGGTGCAGGAGGATCCCAGCCAGGGTGGGCATGAAGGTGTGCTGGAGGTGGGCACTGGGCTGCACAGAGGCTGCCCGAGGAGCCCCAGGCTGTAGGCAGGGAGTGTCCAGGTGTCCAGATGGGGAGCTACTGCCTCACCAGCCAAAAGAAACTCCCCTGGCATTCTCCAGTGGAAGCTGGGAGCTGTCCAGCAAGTGGCTGTTAAACTTTGACAGCCAAATCACTGAGAACCTGGTCAACAGTGAACTAAAACATTTTATAAGAATATGCTAAAACATTAAAAAATAAATCCTCTTTAGGCTGGACCAGGTTATTGAACAGTGTCTCAAACTTAGCTTCTGTTGAACTATTCGGCCAGCGGTCCAGTCATCTATTAAGGTGAAGTGAAAAAATGCTGCAGTAAGATCAATAACATTAATAGCTCTTGCAAACAGAAATTCTCAGCCAGCTGTTTAAGTTAATTTAGTGTGTCTGTATATTTGAAATTAATATCAGTTGCATTAGACTGTAATTCAGGGAAACACTGAGTAAGCAATGCACACTCATCCTGTCCTTTTACTGGCAAATACATAAGACTCAGAGAGCACTTGGCATGTGATACCCAGAATATAATTTGTATGTTCTGTAGATGGATGTTTCAGTGAAGATCAACTGATCAGTTCCTAGCTTATCCAGAGACTTCCTATATAGCTGCAGGCAAACCAAATAATCTAACTCTTGCCTTAGTTTATCATCCCTGATGTGAACGTGGCATTTTATGGAATTACCATGGTGATGTAAAGCAGTCATATTACAAATTGTGTCATATTGGTCAGAGGTGCAGACAGTTGTAGTAAGTCAAGCTAATAAGATGGATACATTCTGAACAAAAATCAAGTGTTTCCATTGCAAGATCAAATATATTGAACCCACTTCACTGGAAAGAGAGCAGCAAAAGAAGATACAAATACTTAATCCTGCTTCTTTTACAAAGTTTTACTAGCTAAACCATTTTAAAGCAAGCAAATGAAAGTAATAAGTTGATAGTACTTAATCTTAAATATCCTAAGACTGTGAAGACTTATTTCTAATTATAAAAATGCTCAGCTATTCTAAAGCTAGTTTCCTATTTTTTCTATCTGCTTTGACTCCAAACAAGCCATTCAAATACTTTTTCCATGTACAGTGCACTAAAACTCATTTAAACTCGATTGCAACTCTGTGCTGAAGTGCAGTGGAACATTAATTCTTTCAAAACCTGCAGCTCGTTGGGGGTTTTTTTGTTTGTTTGTTTTGTTTGTTTGTTTTGTTGTGGTTTTTTTTCTAAATAAACTGACTTCTTTAAGTAATCATATTTGATGGAAGAAATCTAGAGGGTATAGAATGAGAAGGTCATTATCATGATGTTCCTAAGGAACACCTATGGCAAAGCTTTTTTGGTTCTATTTATAAGTACTGCTGGGAATATTTCAATTTTCTGGCTCATTGCCAGGTGAAGTTAATGGCTTTTAAGGGCAGATAAGTCATGTCTGAGTTGGAAATATCGGTGGATTGGAAGCGTCTCTGTGATTAGATCAGATTTTGTTTGTTTTTTTTGTTTAGCTCCTCAATAGCTAAGCATGAACATATATAACTGTGTCCTCAGCTGGAGTAGACAGTTTTAGATCTAGAATTTTGATGGAATGTTTTTGATTTACATTAACTGGAAAGTAATGCCTTTGAAAGTTATGAAGAATGTGCTTACATTCAGATTAATCCTCAGGCTTTGCAGTGTTAAGTACAGTTGCCTACTCACCATCCTGCAAAGGAAGGACTATTTAATATAAAGAAACACTTCAAAGTTTATCCTTTCAGCAGGCTAAGACATACTAACATTTGCTAACAGCTCTCAAGGATTTCAGCATGGTTCTCCCAGTCTGGGTTGGAAGAGCCTGGTTTTGTCCTGAAAGGACACCTCAGGGTTCTCTGGACTTGCCACGAGAACAAAGGGAGATACAACATATTCCCCTTTTCCTGGTTGAGGGCAAAATGATTCATCTTAGCTCAGGGGAACAAAGTGAGCAACAGGGTCAAATTGAAATGCAGAAAATTCAGTTTAGACATAAGACAAAACCTTTTGACTGTGAAGCTGGTCAAACAGCAGCACAAGCTGCCCAGAGAGGTTGCAGAGTCTCCATTCTGGAAGATAATGAAAACTTCCCTGAACAAAGCCCTGAGAAACCAACTATAGTTGGTGTGGTTCTGGGCAGAGGGCTGGACAATGTCCAGAGGTGCCTTGCATTGCCATCCTTCCTGTGATTCTGTGAGGAATAAAAGAATAATTAAAAAATAATAATAAAAAAAAGAGGCCAGAACTGAGAACTGCCCAAGAGTTTTAAAAGGAAAAAAAAAACAAAACGTGACTTACAACTTTAATGTACAGCAAAGTGGCATTTGATTTACAATGTATTTAGGCCTGTCTTACAGGAGAGAGATGTACTTTGGGGGGGGAGGGGGAGTCTTTTTGAAAATACGTCTTTTTTTGAGTTGTTTTTCTAAGTGCCTTGAGTGATGTGTAAAGAGTGTGACCAGTTCAGAAAAGTTCAAAAAACCTCAGTGCAAGAGATGACAGCAAAATTACTGTGTAAATTTTGGGTTAATCATAACCTTCAAGGGAAAAGAAACCATTAAAAGCAAAACCTATGTGAAATATTATGCTGAAATAGGATAGGATTATCCAATTTTGTATTTAAGCACTACCACAGGAAAATTAATCCTTCCAAAAAAATCATTTTAGGTAGGAATAATGTCAGAGGGTAGTAAAAAGGAGAGTCTGATGGGAATATATGGCAGAATCTACTTCTAGCAGTCCCACTGGATTTAGAAGTGTTCAATGGGACAGCAAGTCCAAAGATGACAGGAGCTCTAATTATGGCTATACTGGTTTTTTACTCAAGTTTCAGAGACTTTCTGTACTGCACTCACGTAGGTCAGCCTGTCTCTGTGCAAGAGACTTTGTTATCACCTTAGTAACAGTGTTTATTACTGTCAGAGGAGAATCAGAGCATTGGATATACCCAGCGCAGGAATTTGAGAGAGATACTGTGTTGTTACAGGATCTGCTGTCAGACTGAATGAAAAACTTACTTAGCAGGTATTGAAAGCAGGTCAGCAGTGGCAAACACCAGGAGAGTAGTGTGCAAGGTATGATTTCTAGTCCTGGCAAAGTGAGCGTAACAACATTCACTCCTCAAAAGCTAACATTTTTTAGTACTTATTTTATAGGGATATGCATATGTAGGTGTCAGCTTGATATTAATTATAAAAACACCTGGTATTAGACAGGATCTCAATGGAGCTAGACAAGCTCAAATTGAAGTGACTAAAGTGAAAAATCACTCTGGGTGGCAAGGGAACTCTATTCTGTTATTGCAGAACAGATTTTATTTCAATGTGTTACGGATCAGTATTTATGCTTCACAGCCTCACAGTAAAGAAACACAAGTGTACTTATTGGAAGAATAGATGAAATACAGTAAGGAAAAATGAGCTTTCATGGAGAGAGATGGAGAGGATCAACCATGTTAAGACTGCAATAAATCTTTCATATACCAATTTGTCTCCTTCTCAGGGTTTCTTCTCCAAATTGTTCACCTTCATCACAACATTTTCTTGTTATATTTGAAATTGGGTTATAAAAAATAATGCCTTTTTTCTTATTAGGGAAACAAGATTTAGCGTGGGCTTCTCTCTGTTCAAGGCACAAGGACAAGGAACTTGGCATAAGCTTCATCCAAAGCTCAGAACAATCAGAGCAGAATTATCTGTAATGTTTTAGGTATGATTGAAATGTTTATGGCTAAGAATTACCCATCATAGCTTTGATTTTTTTGTGAGCATTTTCTTCTTTTTGATTTGTGAAAATTTTAATGCCCTTACTATCATCCCTGGAGTTTATTCTGCATTTGTTTCAACACATGCCACAGTGGCAGAAATTCACTGAACTTGCTGAAGTTCTCCTCATTACACAAAACATCAACTTTTGCATCTGGTCCTGGTTAGCTGCACAGATTGATTTTTTAAACAAACAAACAAACAAACAAACAAAATATCCTAGAAACCCTCCCAACTGATCTGAGTTTTATACAGAAAAGTTCATGAACTCTAGGTTTGTAAGGAGTGCAGATAAGTTTCATTTGGTGTGGTTTTACTTCAAATATGATAGCTTGATATTAGATACATTGGAACGGAAAAATATAAACACAACCACTTCTGTAGTTATGCCAGCATAAACACATCCCTATTCCTTGTAATTTGAAGCTTAAAATCACAAATGTCAGACCCAATACCCAGAATCCCTACTGTCCTGTTTGTGCTATTAGAAGATGTAAAATATTGGATGGAAGTGTTTCCTGCATTATGTTTGAGCTGATCCAGAGACAATGAACTGTCAGCTTTTGCCCTTTTAAAAGACCTAAAAATTAAAGATGAAATTAGTCTCTCAGATGTATTATGGATGGATGGATAGATGGATTATGAATGGATTTGGAACTATGAGTAAGGATGTGTGTTTTACAACAGCATGAAATCAAGATGAGTCTGCAAGTAAGAAAATCTATGATGTTCATTACTAGACTTTGCCTTTTCTTTTTCTAAAATCAGCCTTCTTTCAGGTCAGCTAAAAGGGCAAATGAGACAGAAATTTAACTAAATACATATCCCAGACCTATTTTTAGCAGCTATTAGGTTTAGGAAACCTTCTAAGCCACGCAACATGCTGACCTCTGTATCATCAGCAGCACATGAGCTCTGAACGGTGCTGTGCTCACTAGTGCAGAGGTAAGAGTGGCTCTAGAAAGAGGAATAATAGGAATACAGATAAAAACCCCTATAGAAAAGATACCCTGTGTACTTCTTCCAATCAGTGTACACATTTACTACTTGATATTTTTTAAAGGGCTACATGATAAGAACTTAATTCCTTCATCATGAAAGAATTATACTTTAAAAAGTTATTAATCTGTACATTTATTAAGCAGCTTACATCAGATTCTTCTTATTACTGCTGGCTTGGGTTCTCCCAACTCCCTTTCCTCCTGTGTTGATATCTTGCTCTCTAACCAGATTGCCAGAAGGCTTTCAGTTGCAAATGCAACTGTTTTCAACTGTTAGATATAGTTGTGTTGAATTATTCATCATCTCCATTAAAAAAAAAAGTAAAAAAAAAAAAGTAAAAAAACCAAGTAGTAGTAGGATACTTATTTTATATACAGGACAAAATAGGAGTAAGTAGCACACTTCCCTAACTGGGAAGGTAACACACTGCACACAAAGGAAGATGGCACTCAGAGAGACATGTTTGGCAGTGGAGGAGCCTGGTTTGCATTTACATTGCTGCTTTCCATCTTTTTTATTGTTGAAACTTTAAAATACTGGTTTTCTGACTATCTTGCCTGCCAAGCTGGTATCTGAAACTAATGAAGCATGGCTTTTGAGAAGGACAATCCTCTTTGCAGATAGTACCTAGAAATCACCTCTGCATGTAAGTTGTTACTTGCTGGTGTTTTTCCCCACTGCTTGTGGTAGAAGTACTTAAGGAAACTGGCACCTGCAAAAACCAGGTCTTCCCTAAGCTGCTGAAAATTATTAGAAATATCAGTGAACAGATCTGTACCTAAGGGGCAATCTTCAGGCTTGTTACACTGCAAAGTGAACACCTTGGTCATTCTCCTGGCAAGTATTTGTCTTTAACTCTTGCCCTCTTATTCAGTTAGCTCTGTAGACATGTAGACATAGCAAAGTGACATCCACAGGACACTGATGAGTCAGGATCTTGCTCAGAGTTACAGATGTGCAGTAAACCTGCTTTCAACGCCGCCAGCCCTGGAGGGCTGGTATTCACCTTTCTGCTCAGCTCGCCTGCTTCAGAAATGGGGTCAGAGCTTTGTCCAAAAAAACCAACAAAGCTGGTGAGTGAAGCAGTATAAAAGCAAGTGACCCTAGATGGTAAAGAGATGAGGGAGAATCAGGGTAGGGCAGGATGAGGAAGTGGTTTGGACACAAGTAAACCCTAAAAAAGCAGGAAAAAAAAATATAGAAAATTGTTTTTCTCTTCTCCCCATACAATTTTCCTGAGTTTTTTTTCTTCTCTGTGTCAGCTCCTCCTAGGTGGACATTATACTTTGACACCCTCTTCTTCCAGGACATGCTGGCAAGTCTCCCATTTCCAACATCTAGCAATTCCGTATGCTTTGTATTTAACACAAACATGGTCTTGGGCTGTTTAAACTACAATAAAGCACTTCCATGTTTCGTATCACTCAAAGGTTCAGAGGAATCTTTGATGTGTGTGCATTAGCTCACCCATCAGACTTTAAACTTAACAGCCTTTTGAAAATGGATACTCTGATCATCAGTCTTGAGAGCTTTTGACTCTGAAGAGATGAAACTCTTCTACTTTTGTTTCTCCTTTCTTCTTTTCTACAGAAGCCTCAGTAAATAGGCATGCTTGAAAAAGTATGCAGCTTAATACTGGGAGATAGGCTCTCTCTCCTGCAGCCACCTTCTCATACTGACACTGCCAGGTGGTGGTGAAGCCCATTGTTTCACAGCTCCAGATTGTTCCCGACTGGAACAGAGGTCTGATGAAAGAGGTCAGGAAAGCAGCAAATTACCTTATCCATCTGGATGTGAGATGATTCTTCCTTAAAGATAGATATCATTTTGAATTCTGGAAAGAGTTTAAAATGCAGTTTCAAGGTTTAAAACAAAATAGCCTCTCAACAGCTCATTAAAGTGACCAGTATGGTAACATTTCTGTTACGTGTGCCATCTTCTGCTGACTCTTGCTGGCTTCCTGGCACCAGACATGCTCTTCGGTGGTGAACTCTACCATGCAGGTCTGTTGTGCAAAAAAGTATCTCCTCCAATCCGTTTTAATTTGCTAAATTATAACTCTCAATTTTATTTTTTTTTTAATGCTATAAAACCAGGGGAATAAAAGTTCTTTATCTACTGCTCTGCTCTATTCCTTCTAGACACCTGCTTTTAAATTCCTGCAGTTTATTTTCTTAGGTGAACAGGTTTTTCACTCTGTGCTCTGATGATCACCTTCCCACAGCTTTAATCATTCATCCCTCCTCCTAATTCTGCCATGCTTTGCCATGGGTGCCCTGTACCACTCTTCTCCCATGAGTTCACACCACCGAGCAGAAGACCAACATGGCAACTGGGGGATGGCTTAGCAGGTCAGAGCTTCATGTCTTTGTCACTTAGATGCCCATCTCCACTGTAGCATTTCCAGGGTACAGTAGATGCCACACTTAACTCTGATGGTTTATTCCACGATGCCTGCTCTGCATGAAAAGGTGTCTCCAGTTCACTTGTAACTTTGATTTAAATCTCTCCTCCATAAACAGCACAGCTGTTACCTACAACAAAACTTCTAAGGTGTTAAGTGCCAGACTGCTATTATTCAAAGCAAATAGTGATTATATTTTCCGGTAATCCATATCTTTCACTTATTCCTTCTTTCTTCAGACCATGTGTTTTCCACGAAGTCAGGAACTGTTCCTGCAAGTGCGTACAGCCTTCCTACAGCCTAAGGGGAGGAGGGACTGACATGGGCAGTAAGGGGGCTTAACTTCGGCTGGGACGAGCGGGTGCTGGCCCGTAGCGCACACACCCAGCCGTGTAGCCAAGTGGGGCTCCCCAGGGAGCCGTGGCTGCGCCCCGCTCCCCGCCAGCCTCAGCCTTCCGGCGCGGGTTCCCGGGGGAGCCTCC
>NW_009952707.1:3252966-3263877 GCF_000747805.2 Chaetura pelagica | reverse complement strand
CGGGGGCTCCGGGAACGCGCGGGGCCTCCCGTGCCTTCCTGCCCGTGCCCTCCTGCCCGTGCCCTCCTGCCCGTGCCCTCCTGCCCGTGCCCTCCTGCCCGTGCCCTCCTGCCCGTGCCCTCCTGCCCGTGCCCTCCTGCCCGTGCCCTCCTGCCCGTGCCCTCCTGCCCGTGCCCTCCTGCCCGTGCCCTCCTGCCCGTGCCCTCCTGCCCGTGCCCTCCTGCCCGTGCCCTCCTGCCCGTGCCCTCCTGCCCGTGCCCTCCTTCCCGTGCCCTCCTTCCCGTGCCTTCCTTCCCGTGCCCTCCTGCCCGTGCCTTCCTTCCCGTGCCCTCCTGCCCGTGCCTGCCCCGGCCCGGTTTGGTGCTGGAATATCAGCACAGTTTGTGTCTGACTTGCCGGTGCGAGGGGAGACGCAGCTCCGGGCGGGATGGGAAGGGCTGTGCTGTGGAACAATAGGAAATCGACCTTAACGCTGTGGGGTGGGTTTTTTTTAGTTTTCGTTCAAGTCTCCTTTTCAAAGCGAATGACGGCACATCACGGGTGTTTGGAAAAGGTGTTCGGGATAAGACAGCAAAGCGCGTTTGTTTCATTCGGTTGTAGATAAAACACGGTAGATACAGTAACGCAAGTTTGTGGTTGTTTTTGTTCGATAATGACATTAAAATATCAACAGATATTCTTTGAAACAAAGACAGGTCAGTAACGACCATGTGCCACCATGAGGGCAACATAAACACAAATAAATCACTCCTTTATAAGAGGAAAAAACCAGCAAAATGATGGATGCAGAAGTGGCAGCCTGCTATTATCATCTGTGTGCGTGATTGTTCTAATCAATAGAAGGATCAGAAAGAAAGAAAACTGATTACAACGAACCTGAGCATGTCCCAGCTCCCTCTCCAGCAGCTTTCAGAGCGTGCGTTCTGAAAAGATGTAAGGAATTGGCAATAAGGCTTCAGAAATGAGTAGCGGATGCATTCGGATGCAATCTGAAGCCTTGTAATGATGGCAAAAATACCAGAACAGCTGTTCACGGCTCTTCCCAGCTGCAGTGGAGCTGTTTCTCTGCTCTCTCACTGTGCACAAGGCTCTTCAGAGGACAATGCTGAAAGTTTGCTGAGGGGTTTTGTAGCAGTGGCCTAGAATAAGGAGATAAAGCATCTCTTCTGTTTCTGCTCGTGCTGTTCTGAGAAGCAAAGGGTGACTAAGCAGTAGATCTTCAGAGAAACACAGATTTGATGATGCTCGTGTCTTTTCTAATAAAATACTATTCTCAAATGTTAACCACATGTTTATGGCCCCAAACTGAAAGGCAAACAAACCACACTTCTGCACTGAAGTGTCTTTGTCTAGACTTCTAACACAGAGTTCTCTCAAGAAGCTGACTTATTTTTCAATCTTCAGAGCTAATCCCTGCTCTGAGGTGTATCTTTGCAAATCTCATTGAACTTGCTCATTTAAAGCACCCTCCAGGATCCCCTGCAAGTGCTTACCCGTGAAACAATAGTTTCTGAATGCATATGTGACTAAGACTATGCATTAAAACACTGTCCTAGTAAGTTAGGTCAAAGTACCGTTTTATAGGAGTGAAATACACAAGGAGAGGCCTGATGTTCATCCCTTGGAGTAGTTCGTCTCTCCTGGAGCACAATGCACCACTGCTCCCTTGCTTCAGATTCTTGTTTACTGTAGTGAGTTCAATGGTTGCTGACTCTCAAAGCTGGCAGTTCTGATCCCCACCTTCTCTATGCCCTGGGTGGCATGTGACATCCAGCAATGCCACTGCGTGCGGGACAGAGCACAGGCTGTTGGGTGTGCTGAGGTCTGGTGTGTGGCACAGCCTGAGCCCCGCTGATGTGCAGTGTGCTAGAGGATGCTGCAAGCCCTTCTCTGGGCTTGGCAAAGCTCTTTCAACTTTGGCACTGACTTTAATGATGGTAGCATGACTCCTAAACTGACGTTGTTCCTCCTAGCAATCCAACTTGCATGCAGCTATATAATTAATTCAAGCAAAGGTGTTTTTTCTTTAGTAAAATGTTATTTTTCCTTGCAAGCAAAGTGAGCGGGAGGGAATCTGTTCTGTGTATATCATGCACTACTCCTTAGGCAATCCACCAGCATGCCCAAAACTCACAAAACAGATCATATTTCCATTACTAAGAGGCTGAGAACATTTTGGGTGAGTTAACAAAAAAATCAGGCAATTCTTTCAGTCCCAGTGCTAGCTTTTTCATGCTGAGGTGGATAAAAGGTTCATATTAGTTGTGAGTTTGCTACTTCAGCATTTTACCTTGAATGTCTTGTCTTCTTTTCTTACATATTCCACTTTTGAAACATAGTCCTAGGATGAGGGGATTTGAGTTCACTAATATTATGAAATACAATTAAGAAATTATTTTTTTTAAGTAAATATATTGCATTTATTTTCATGAAATTGTTTCATAGGTAGAAATCCAAGCATATGATTAAGTGCTTACATGAAGCTACACACCACATAGGACAAACTAGGAATTCTTCTTTAATTTAAATCAGTTTTTGACAATGTTTTTGTCCTTTGTAATAAAGAATCACAGTAAAAAATTGGTGACAATTCATGTAGCTCCCCCCAGCCCCAGAGGTTTCTGATGGCAGTTCAGAGTAAGATAAAGCTTCTTGAGGAATTACGTGCTCAAGCACAGTAGTGTTCATGAGCAATGTTCAGTATCCTTCAGAAGCTTTCAATGGGAAATATAAAGCAGAATTTTCTGGGAATCATCACAGATTCACAGGAGTTCAAGTTTTTTGTTAAAAGTAGGTTTTGGTTTATTATCTTTTTCCTGAACTAATTTTTAATTTATGGAATTTCTGAAATTACATATTCTTTTTTATTTTATATTGATGTGTCTTGAATAATCAAAAACATTCCTGGTACTACAGCTAAATGAAACAGTTGCTAGCTAAGGTGGAAGTATCAATACACTCAGTCACAGTGAGGTCCCAGTCCCTATTTATTATAGTTTGTTCTCATATTTTCACTTGCTTCTTTGACAATAAATATTAATACTATAACTTGAAAAGCAGCATTTACAAAACCATGTAACCTGTTTAATGAGAAATATATGAACATATCGGCTGAAAAGCATAGTCCACATAGGGACAGATTTGTTTCAAGTCCCCAGAGCTGTCTGTCAAGTGTCTGTGAGATTTGGGATGTGCAGATAAACCTGCTGTAGCCCAAGGGGAACGGATGGACTGTGCTGTGGGGATCTGGCACTCAGTGTGCAGGGTGCTGTGTGAAGCAGCTGACACAGCGTGTTTGCAGGGGTGTAGCACATCTCAGTATGTACACAGTGATGGTGATAATATACATGATTTGTGACGTTTTGGTTATGCTCCAATTTTGGTCGCTTTGAGGAATTTGATCTGAAGTTTTAAAGCTGCTTTTAGATACTGTGGCTGTGAACAGTCACCAGTTACTTGTAAAGTGGAGAAGTACAGTTGGATGAAAATGGTGCAGCACAGTTGTGTTGTAAAGTAATGAATCCTGGTGATTAGAGAAGATAAGATTTCTGGAAGTGTGATGTGTAAACAAGTCCTGGAACAGGAATGGGCTTGAAGACCAGGGGTGTCCCACACGCATCTCTGTGCATTTACTTGAGGTATTGGGATATTATCTGCCCTGAAGGGTCGGCATCCTAAAGGTAGCAGCCAAGGTGGAGCGCTGACCCTGCTGCAAGGTTGAGTTTGTGACTGAGTGCATGGTAATGCAGGCAGCTCACACTCAGCTGCCTGCTGTGGGGATGGCATTGATAATTTATGAGAGCACTGCTTTTTGTAAGGAAAAGGGTACCAAGTGTGTCTGTCTCCTCTAAATTAGACTGTCTTGTCTCCAGTTATTGCGATGTGTAAAATTAGCCTAGTCTTGTGCTTTTCAAATGTTTACATTAGACCTCTCCCTTGGTGAGGGTCTGTGCTCTTATTATAGAGTGCTGCTGCTGTAGTGCATGGAGACTTCAGCTGAGATCAAAATCCTCTGCTGCCCAGCATCAGTGTTAGGGAGTGGAACAAGCATGTCGTTAGAGGCCATTGCTACCCTGAAGCTGATAGCCTAAATCAACCAGGTAGAAAAGAGAGGTCAGGAAAATGAAGTATCACTTCAGATTCACCAGCGAGGGAAACAGAGACCTGTGGAAGTTGCAGGGAATTGGCTTAGATGGAAATGGGGCAAGACTCAAGGGAGACCAGCTGTAGAGCTGGGAGTGCAACCTAGTCATCCTGTGCTTTGCAATGTGCCAAAGGTGGATTTAAGTAAGAGGCTGGAGGGCCTTTGCCACCTATTGCAGGGTGTTCTTTGTGGCTTATGAGAGATAAGCAGCTGCACCAACTGTCGTAGGATATTGTCACTCCCAACCACCTTTGCAGGATCAACATCAAGATCAAGATTAACACTCATTTCATAGTAGGCCAGTGGGTTTCTGGTAGTGGCAATCATTTGCAGGTTTCTGGCAATGGCAAACATTACAAGCCATCTATGCCAGATTTATATCACAGCCAGAAAGTGGATATGTAATGTGAGGCCTCCTCAAATTCCCTGAGTTGGGCAGTTTTGACTCTTATGCCTGAGGGTTTTTAGACTTCCATTAAAGTGGCATCCATTTAGATTTGCAGGCAGCAGCTTTTCTAGAAGGTGGTACTTTTCATTAGTAACTAAAAATCGTCATTTGAGAGAGCTGGATTCTTTTCACACTTCCTCCTTATTCCTGTTCTCCTCGTAGTAATGACTTATCTTATTTTCTAATTAATGATTTTCTGTTCTTTCTTGTTATGAACAGATTTCTTCTTGCTGTTTGTCCCCACGTCTTGGTCTTCTTGCCTCTTTTTTGTTCTCTTTTGCACTTTAAGATTATTCATGAAAATAGAATTGTCTTGCCAGCTATATATTGCTTGCAGAAGATACCCTTCTCTGTAGATGTTTGCTATTTAATTTGTATTTTATTGTTTGTAGCTTTTTAATAAATCCATCACAACTTCTTATTGTATTACTTAAATAGTTAGTACTGTTTGCAATTTTTTAAAGATAAAATTATTTATTTTCCAGATTATTGGGAATTTGCAGCATATTATTCAAGGATTATTGCTTTGAGCATGGATGTTAAAATCAATGTTTATTTTATAACTCTTTTATTGCTTAAGCTTTGGTTACTGTAGTACGTGAAGGCCAGTAACAGGATTATGAGCTGCCCTTCTTGGTGATGTTCTGTGTAACACAGATGAGGGGTGGTGGAGAACAGAACTGTGCTCTCACAGTTTGGCAACCTCTTTTACCATGATGTAGTGTCGGGATGATACCAGGAAGTTCTGAGGACTCTGAGCTGAGAATATAACACCTTTCTGGGCTCTGTTATCGTTTGTCTAATACTAATAGTATGCAGGTGTACAGCAAGATAGTCTTCAGTCTGAAGAATTTTCAGTTTAGAAGATAGATACAAAGGAGGGGCTCAAAACAGAAGCAAAAAGATTGGAGTGATTGTTGGCATACTTCTTTTTGCTTTCATTTTTGTTACAGACATCAGCTTCTTTTGACTATCCTGTTCTTAAAATGGGAAGTAAGGGGTTAGTGACTTCAATAGATCAGGAAGTGTGTTCCCAGAGAAGGGTGTACAGAGAGCACAAAGGTAACTGTGGGAGAATGTGGAAATATTGGAGCAATTATTTTGGAACAGGATGGATACGCATGAGAAGAGATTAAAATTTTTATTATTTTTTTTTATGACATAGTTGTTTTACACCAGCTTGTTTTATCTAATACTCGATGGTAACACAGCTTTTTGTTTGTTTGTTTGTTTTGTTTTTGTTTTATACATGTTCAGTTCCCACAGATGTATTTGGGATCATCTATGGAATAATTTTAGTTGATGTCTACATTGTGTAGCTTTGTGACATCCAGGAAGGTCTTCAAATGCTACGTTTGCTCTGTAATTAAATTATTTACTAGATGTATTTGTATTTTCTTTTTTTACATTAGTAAGAAGCTAAATATATGTTTACTTTTCCTTTCAGTGATTGCAGCAGAAGTAGCTTTCATACTTTTGAATTACTAGTAAGTTGGGACATTACAGTTTTATCTATTATTTATCCTTAGAGGTGAAAAAGTGACCAAATTAAAAACCTTTCCTTTGGGGAAGTGCAGTAGGGCTTTACACAGCCTTACACAAGTAACTGCTGCTGCCAGTACAAGACCTTTGCAGATCTTGAATGCTGATTCTGTGCAGACTACCATCCTTACACCTGGAAGCAGGGGTGCTGTGGAGTCTTACCACCACCCTCTGCCTTCCATGTATTTGTGTGGTTGCTTGCGGGAAGCAGCCACAAAGAGGTGCCACAGAAGCCTTTCCGTTGACTTAAAAGGGAGTTGGATTGGTTCCATGACCTGCTCTGGGCTCATATTTTAACCAAGCAAATAATGGCAAGTGGTCTATAATACATTCATATGAAAGTGTGAGTGCACTTTCTTTGTGAGTGACAGACTTACCTTGCTCTCTGGCAACAGAAATGCCTGAGTAATTCTTTCATCAAGTTGAGCTTTAGCTTAAATTCTCAGATGTTTGCCAAAATGAAGTCTTGAATTGCAGATTTCAGTGGAAGCCTTATGATTCCTGTTGAGATGCATGTTAACACAAATTTGTGAATATAATAATTTGTAATTAATATAACTCATTTGGCACAGGTAATGAAACCACAGCATGAAGTTTTTAATGGTAATTTGAATTGTAATCACAGTTCTAACCACCTGCAGGTGAGAAATTACAAGATGAAGAAATTCCTTGATTAACTTAAAATTATTACTAAGTTGGAAATTTTGTCTGCAAGTGAAATACAGATATGTCAGTATTTGATCCATGTTTAGAGAAGGGATCAAAACAGGTCTGTCCTTCAAATTTGGTATCTGTTTGAAAGGTAAATTATTCAAGTTAAAGGCTATGTATTTCCATGAATGGTACCTGTGCCACAACAAGAAGTATAAGGGAAATTGTTCTCTGTTTTTCCCAGAACAGGTTTTTGCTAACAAATACTACTACAGCAGTAGTAGCACTTGTCTTCAGTAACAACAAAAAATACATTGCATCATGTTGCAATTCTCACTTCTGAAAATTTCAGGAAATTATTTAATGTATGAGAGTAGATAACTTGTCTGGACAATGACTTAGACTAACTACTCTGGTCAGGTTGAGTGACAGCTCAAAGACTTAAGACACTTTCTGTACCTTGGAATGCATCCCATTATTTTTGGCAAACATAAATCCCAAGACTCAGGCCAGAAGCATGAAATTCCATTAAACAGTCTTGTGGAGACCTGGGGATTGTAGGAACCCTTACCCGCCTACCTAAACATTTAGGTTAGTTATGTAGGTAAATAATGCATCTTTTGGGACACTGCATCTGTCGAGCTACGTTAAGTAACCTTAAAGATGTCTCTACACAGCAGTGAGTCATGCCTTGATAATTGACTCTTCCTGGTTGCTGAATTTTAAAACACTTCACTGGCTGTTGCTGCAGGTATAAAAAGTGAGGTTTTAGAAGAAGCTTTTGTGTTTGCTGGAGCTTTATTGCCTGCCCTTAAGGCAGAGATCAGATGCCTCTGCATATTGTGTGTCATTCATCTAGCAAATGATGGAGAACCCTGTAGCTTTGCCTGGTGTTGAATTGGTTAAATTCTTTCCTCCTGTGTTTGGGCTCAGTGGTATGTCCATGCTGCATACTGCAGTGCAGTAGAGAAGCTCTTGGGTGAGCTGCACAGGAGCTAATGCAGGTACTGAAAGCTGTACAACATCAAAGATGCAGAAGTGATTTGCTCCTTTGAGGAGCAATGCAGTTCAGTCTGTGAGGAGCTGGGGACTACCACAGTTAAATTGCTTCCAGTACATATATTAGCTTATTTACAGCTTGATGGGTATCTATCATAGCACAGTTCACAATGTGACTGTAACTTTTAATTGAAAATGTATTATTTGTTCTAAACTGGGAATGTTAATTTTTAGCTCTTAAGAGCACTAGCCACATGTGAATGACCTAAGCTAGGCTCTGACTCCAGAACACTAGGATAATTTTTCTTGGAGATGTCAGATACATTAATTATGGAATACTGTATTAATACCCAGAGAAACTGGGCCATTATATCAGTGCAAAAAGATCATGACATTGCTAAAACTTCGAGGCATTCTGGAAGATGCCTTTTAACTATTACCTACTTCAAATAATGATATAGTGTAATTTTCTGGCACTATTGATGCAGCTTGAAAAATTGTTAATTACTTCCTTGGGGCTTGAGTATTACACTCGGATTTTTAAAGATCAAGAAGAACCAGCACAGGAGAAATTTAAATTAAATGAAAGGTCCTTCCTTCCTTTGTCTGTCCACCCCTTTTTCCTTCCTGTTTTGATTTTCAAGCACATTGTGTTATTTATTCATTTAATTCTGTATGCTTGGGGCTTTGCAAGATAGAGGTTCTGAGTAGTATAGGAAGGAAAAAAGTTTCCCAGTCCTGAGCTTATTAGAAATTATTATCCAGATGCTGGACTTCCAGTTTATTGATTGTTGCATTCCATTAAAATACAAAGATTTTGATACAGAAGTTTTAAGGACATGTGCAGAATATCTGTATTTTAGGATTAGGCTGGTATAGGTTTTTCAAAGGATGCAATGAAATGCTACATAGGGAGCCTTGAAGAGTCTGTGGCTGGATTTTCAAGAGTTCTTAGGGTTAGTCTGATTCTTTACTCACATTATTTCCTAATCATGAGCCTATTTGAAGATCTGAAGCTTCTGTTGAAAATACTTAAAGTGGTGGAGAGAGAAGGGAGGAAATTACTATTGTGCTGCCTTGTCAAAATGACAAACAGCATATAACACATTGCAGTTTCTATGTGGTCTTTGGCAAGAACAACTCATTCTCATCTGAGAAAAGCTTATTCTGAAGAAAAATCTAAGATACATTAGAGGCGTAGAAGTTTTCACTGCATTGCATTATGAATTGTAAATATGCCAACTTGACAGTGTGAGGAGTCCTCAAAGTAACTCTCAGTGCATTGATCAAAATCCATCCCAAAGGATTTTAGTTTGCAGTCAGCTCTGCATTATTGCATTTACTATGAACTTGGATTAACAATGCCAAAAAATGACTGCCTAATGCAATATATAATAAATAGAAAGGTGGTATTCTGCATGATTCTGCATTTCACTTTGCATGTGATCAAGTGCACCCTCATTAAGTTTGCAGATGACACCAAGTTAGGTGGGAGGGTTGATTTGCCTGAGGGTAGGAAAGCCCTCCAGAGGGACCTGAACCAGCTGGATCAATGGGCTGAGGCCAATTGTACGAGGTTCAGTGAGGCTCAGTGTTGGGTCCTTCACCTGGGTAACCCCATGCAATGTTACCAGCTTGGGGAAGAAGGGCTGGAATGCTGCTTGGTGGAAAAGGACCTTGGGGTGTGGGTTGACAGTGGATGAATATGAACCAGCAGTGTGCCGAGGTGGCCAGGAAAGCAAACAGCATCCTGGCTTGTATCAGGAATAGTGTGGCCAGCAGGACTCAGGAAGTGATTGTCCCCTAGTACTCAGCACTGGTGAGGCTGCACCTCAAATATTGTGTTCAGTTCTGGGTCCCTCACTACAAGAAGGACAGACATTGAAGTGCTGGAACGTGTCTAAAGAAGAGCAGTGAAGCTAGTGAGGGGTCTTCTGAGGAGCGGCTTAGGGAACTGGAGTAATTTAGTCTGGAGAAAAGAAGGCTGAGGGGGAGACCTTATTGCTCTCTACAGCTACCTGAAAGGAGGCTGGAGTGAGGTGGGGTCAGTCTCTTCTCTCAAGTTGGAAGTGATTGAACAAGAGGAAATGGCCTCAAGTTGTGCCAGGGAAGTTTTGGTTGGATACTAGGAAAAAATTCTTTACTGAAGGGGTTGTCAGGCACTGGAACAGGCTGCCCAGGGAAGTGGTTGTGTGACCATCCCTGGAGGTATTTCAAAGATGTGTTAATGTGGTGCTTAGGGACATGGACTTGGCACTGTGCTAGGTTAGACCTGATGATCTTAAAAGCCCTTTCCAATGTAAATAAATAGATAAAAAAGTTCCCTGGGGAGCAGCATGGTTTGCAACCACATATAGCTTCAGCTGTGCAGGTGAGCAGTCTCTGTTCACTGCTGGGAGAGTGGTTGGCTGTCCAGAGAAGCAAGCTGCACGCTTCCAGTTTTCCACAGATAAGGTAAGAGCATGTGCATGGGTAGCAGTACAACACTATCCCAGAATGGTAAATGCTTTTGAAGGGTCATGTAGAGGAAGCTGTTGCTGCCTTATGCATCTCTAGCTTGCATGTGCCAATGGCTTTTTTTCCTTAGTTGTTGGGTTGAACTCCTCCTCATCCTGTCACAGTTTTGGCCAGGTCCTGAAAGAGCAAGGATGCTGTGAATCTGACAGAAGGAAGCTGAGTGACATTCAGTGGATGATCCTGCAGGCTGGAATGGCTAATCTTGTAACGATGTGGGTAGTGCTTTGAAATATTAGAGCTGAAAAATGTGAAAAATGTGCAAATAACAGTGATCACAAGCTACATCAGTACATTTTATGCAGTGGGCAATTAGTGTTCAGTAAGGAAACCAGAAGATACAGTCATACGTATTTATCTGAGAGGGGTAGAAAAACATTGGCTGGTTTGCAAGTGTTGATTAGACCCAAAGGGGGAACTTATTTTCACTCCTCTTTTTTTTAATGGTCCAATAGCTAAGATGATAATTTCTGCCTCATCCAAATGCATTTGGAAATATGTTCCCACAGTGCCAGAAGTGGTTTAATTACATCTGATGCAGTAAAAAGGAGCTCCAGCTTTGCCTGGAGTGGCTTTCTCTGTCTGAGGGAACGTGTGCTCACTTATTATTCCT
>NW_009952707.1:3191865-3252941 GCF_000747805.2 Chaetura pelagica | reverse complement strand
ATGCACCTGGTGGTTTATAGTGGCTCAGTGTGGCAGGACCCTCAGTGGTCTGGGTACATCTTGATGTGGTGCTGTAGTGCACTGCCCCTCTTGTGTCTCCCCCTCACTTGTGCCTTGTGGGAGCTCTGGGAGCTGTTGGAAAGGCAGAGCTGGGTCACCCTGTGTCACAGATGGGGGCACTGCACATACAGCTGAAGTGTGGCTTTTCCAGGCTAAAAACTGAGTAGCAAGATCAGGGAAGGAATTATATTTGCTTTATCTTCCACTTCCATCCTGACTGCTTCTGAAACAGATTATCTGTCTTTTTTCCTTGGTTTTTCTGTTTGTAATAAATCCAAATTAAGATAATAAAAACTGTGTAGATGAGAAAAAATGAACCCAGTAAACTTTCTTCACCATGTGTCAGGGTTGGAAGGGATCCTGTGCATATATCTCTAAGAAACAATCCTAGGATCAGTACAACTTCTGAGGGCATAATTCCTGTAGCTGTGTCGTTCATAATGTTTCCCTGTGTGGATTCTCTTTAATAGTATTATTGAGCTGGGTCTGAAACCTTCATCTCCACAGAGAGGTTATTTAAGGTCTTTGCCCCTACCCAGCTGCCACCTTAGTAATGAAATCTGTTGGACTTAGAAAGATGTATGCCTCTTTAATTTTAGCTGAAATTCATCAACTGAAAGGAAAAAAAAAAAAATTATAGATATGCTCCAGTGTCTCACCACCCTCATAGTGAAGAATTTCTTCCTAATGTCTAACATAAGTCTACCCTTTTGCAGTTTAAAGCCATTACCCCTCACCCTATTGCTACAAGCCCTTGTAAAAAGCCCCTCCCCAGCTTTCCTGTAGCCCCTTCAGGTACTGGAAGGTGCTATAAGGTCCCCCTGGAGCCTTCTCTTCTCCAGGCTGAACAACCCCAACTCTCTTAGCCTCTCTTCATAAGAGAGATGCTCCAGCTCTCTGATCATCTTTGTGGCCCTTCTCTGGACTTGTTTCAGGAGCTCAATGTCCTTCTTATGTTGGAATCCCCAGAACTGGATGCAGTGCTCTGGGTGGGGTCTCACAGGAGCAGAGTAGGGGGGGAGAATCACTTCCCTTGACCATGTTCCTTTTGATGCAGCCCAGGACACAGTTGGCTTTCTGGGCTGCAAGTGCACATTGCTGGCTCATGTTGAACTTCTCATCAACCAGTACCCTCAGGTCCTTCTGCTCAGGGCTGCTCTCTGTCCATTCTCTGCACAACCTGTATTAGTGCTTGGGATTGCCCGAGCCCAGGTGCAGGCCCTTGCACTTGGCCTTGCTGAACTTCAAGAGATTGGCATGGACCCAGTTCTCAAGCCTGTCAAGGTCCCTCTGGATGGCATCCCTCCCCTCCAGTGTGTCAACCACACCACACAGCTCAGTGTCATCAGCAAACCCACTGAGTGTGCACTCGACCCCACTGTCTGTATTGCTGACAAAGATGTTAAACAGCACTGGTCCCAGTACCAACACTTGAGGAGTGACACTTGTCACTGATCTTCATTTGGACATCAAACCGTTGACCATAACTCTCTGAGTGCAACCATCCATCCAGTTCCTTATCCACCAAGTGGTCTATCCATCAAATCCGTATCTTGACTGTATCACTGGTGCACCTGGGAAGAGCAGCAGTAGGTAACAACAGAAGTACCTTTGTGGGACATGCAAGGCTTGGTAGTCTTTTGGTGACATCCTTGGTATGAGCCCTGGTAAGCAGCAGACCTCCCTAGAGAGTGGGTCAGGTTGGCAAATGGGTGCCTCTGCCTCTCAGAAGAGAGTCTCCTCTTGCTTTAGTTGTTGATAACAGGCAGAAGATGTGGAATAGTTAAAATGGCAACCTCAGTCACATCTTAAAAAATATGAGAAGGTTGGTGAAAAGCCCTTTTCTGTAATGGTTTGCTGCTGATGTCACAGCATCTGAACAGCTCTTTGTTCAATCAAACTCCTTTAGGTCTCTTCCAGCCTTTGCTGTACAAGTTAAACACAAGCCTTAGACAACCTCCTAGCAAGCAGATTTGTATGTTTTACTCTGGTTTTTGAATCTATAAAAAGTGCTGATAGACTTTTCTGTACTGTTTGTCAACACAATCTTGCTTTAACAGTTAATCTGATCTGCTTCACCAGTGATCTGTTTAGCTACACAACAGCAAAGATGGTTTTTCTCTACACTTATTAAAAGACACGCTGGAGCAAATTAAATTAGGCTTGTTTTCTGTCTTGAAAAATGGAAAGCACCAAATCCAAGACCCACAGGATCTTGAATTACTTCAGGATTTGTTTCTGACGTGCCTAAACAAATCTGCTGCAAAGAGAGTGGCTGTCATCAGTAATACCTCTCTAAAGCTGTGCTGGTTTTAAAATTAGAAATGGTGGTAGTTTTATACCAGTGGTGGTTTTATTATTAAAACATTCAGGATGGGAAACAATTTGCATTTTTCTTGAACACATGGCAAGATTCCAGTTATTCTTTCTATCTTAAAGCTATTTTTGGCAAGGTGTAAACACAAAGGAAACAGTACTTCTCAAAACATGAGTATTGAAGATTACTTTAAACTCTGCAGATTGAATCCACAGGTTGAAATTCAGTGTGGGACTATATTCAGCTTTCCTTTAAAACACAAAGAAGGGAAAAAGAAAACCCAAGGGAAAAAAAAAACCAAAACTCAGTAAGACCTTATATTCTGAACATCGGAATTATGTTTTAAAAAGGAGAGTTTTTCTGTTAAGTTGTAGTTATCAATAGTTGCATTAAGTTGTCAGTAGGTTTTTTCCTATTTATTTCTGGCCAATGAACTTATATTTGTCTTTCTGTGGTTTCATAATATGCCTGAAACTTAGAGAAAAGAGAGGAAAAAAAACAAGAGAAACAATTTTTGTCTTAATTGGTAAATGAACAGCAGTGTTCTCAGTATCTGTATTTAGCATGAAAACAGCCATTAGAATTGCAGATTTTGCTATCCGTTTTTTGAGGAACTGACGAACGTACAATTTGCAATCCTATATAATTATAATCTGTTTCTAGAGAGCTGTAATTTCTACCAATATCTAGAAATATATCATTTGAGCATAAATTTTCAGTGTGGTCTGTGCTGGGATTAATGGCACAACCTTAATGAGAATAACACTGCTTCATTCCTTGGACAGGATGCTGGTGTGGTATCATTTCTCTATTTTGAGAGGTCAAATGATACTGAAAATCTGTAGTAGTATATGAATGGCAAAGAATGCTTGTGGCTTTATATGATGTCTCTTTGGTTTTTAAAACATGGTACCCTCTTTCCTTGGCAACTGTCACATGGTGAAAGAGGAAAAGAATGCTTAGCTTGGGTAAGAACAGTTTAACAAGGAGTAGATTGGATAGATGCTGAAATCTTTTTTTTGATCTAAAGCCTTTGGATATTTTGTTACAGTTACAGATGCCAGTTGCTTGTCTATATAAGAAAAAAAGCCCCTAAACTAAAATCGACACACCTTTTAAAACCTAACTATCTTATGCATGCTTTATTTTTAAAGAAAAGCTTACTCTTTCTGCATGGAAAATGTTTGTGCAAATCCTAGGAGTTTTCAAAAGAATCAGAAAGAGCATTTTGCTCTTTCTCTCTCTTTTTGTTACCAGCCATTTTTTTTGGCATTCACCATTTCACATGCTGTAACCTTTTATTTTGCAAATACTTAGTCATTTGGCTCAAATGGCAATATTTATGTCCAGTAACAACAAATTTTATTAGGATTAGAACCCTAAAAATTATGTGGTGTGCATATATCAGACCCTATATCCAGTGTTCAAATATAGTGAAAATGATGATCTAGCATCTGAAATGTCTCATGGGGGGGACCAGTGGAGGCTCTCAAACAGAACCATGCAGGACATTCAGGTGAAGATGTTTTCAAGCCTAGAACAGTAATTTGGAAAAGATAGTTGCAGTTAGAAATATGAACTAGTTTGATCATGATAATTTCCCAGTGATTTGATATCCGTGTCAGCTGTAAGCTGTGTCCTGCAGAGATTTTCAGCTGGAAATCCAAAGCTTTCTTGGGACACGAATTCCTAGTTCTCTGAAACTGAGTCTGTGTCCCGATGCCTCTGCCACAGCTTCTCCCACAATTCTCATTTATTGCTGTCAGCACACATTCTTGCAGCTCTCCTATATGTAATAGAGCAAAATTTTATGTCTCAAAATGGATTGCTGTATCGATATACAGCCTGATGCTTAAAGTATCCAACATTTGAATCATACCAGTTAATTATGATAGTTTTCCAAACTGTATTAAATAAAGAGTAGCAGTTTTCGAGATTTTCTCTCTGAGGCTCTTTAAAATAAATAAATTATATATATATATATATATATAGTTAAATATGAGGAAATAATGTCTTGTCCAGTTATCTGCTGAGAGATCAAGCTGGGCAGAGCAGATAATGAATGAGTTTTATCAAGTCATCACACTTCTTACTTAATAAGTAAATACCCTTTTGTATTTTTTCATTTATATTTCACCAGAGCAAGACATTTCATACAGCTCTCAGTAGCTCCACACAATATGTCATAAAGTGTTGACAGAACAAACCAGAGTAACTGTTAGACTAAATGGTAACTTAATTGGAGGCAGCTTGAGAGAACCAGAGGAAGACAACTTGATAATCACAATTAGCTAGAGGTCACATTGCCAGGGTATTTTGGGCTTTTTATTTGCTGCAATATTAATGACATTTACAGTATCTGCAAAAACACTGGGGACACTCAATGGGTGTAATGCCCTCTCTGTATTAGATATGCTCTACCTTCTCTAGTTGCCCCTCATTTTCAGTTTGTCATGTGCACATGCTTTCTGGTGCTGCCCTTGAGAATTAAGCATTTTTCAAGTGTGCTACATTACTACAAGATTCTGATTGAAGATTTGATTACAGACTTCTTGGCTTAACCTATTAGCTTGATACTTGATTTGAACTTAAAGCTTTACCCTTCAGTTGGATTTGTGTGTTTTCATAGTTTCTATCAGGGCAGATTATTCTAGTTGCTGGAATCTTTCCTACATCCAGAAAGACCTCTAACCCTGGGAACAAAGCTTGGTGTGAGGAAGTATCAGAAATGGAGTTGAAAGATCACAGTGTAGATTTCCACTAACTGTTGGGGTTTTCTGAGTGGGCAGGTACTGTTTGAGATTGTGGTTTTGTGAATTTGGATGATCAAAGTAGGAGACTTCAAGATCTGAAATCTTCCTGCTCTCTGGCACAGGAAGAGCCTAGGCTTTTTTTTACTTCCTCATGTAATTTTCTCCAGTACACTTACTTAGGTTACAGGTACCTCATGATTTTCAAGTGTAACAAAAGTGGTCACAAAGTGGTCAAGAGGTGTAGCTGCAACTCTCATGATTCATGAAGAAGCTGGAAATGAAAATATTCCAATAACAAATATTTGATCTGTTTTAAATGTGACTAATTTATTTGAAATACTTAAAGCTGTTATGCTAAACTAAGTATATAAATTTAAATTGGTGAGCACAGTTAATATTTATGAAAATCACAGATGATTAAAATTTATGCAGTGTACGTATCTTATTATACAACAAAAAGAGAGATGTTGCATAACACTGTTGAAACTGTTACTTGATGTGACAATTCCAAGTACTAATAAATTAAATGAATGTATTTTATTATTAAACAGACCTTTTTTTTTTTTTTTTCCTAATTTAAAGCACAAAAATGCATGCTAGCATATTTGGGGTTAAATAAAGTATGGCCAGAATACAGAAACAGGGTATAATGTCACAAGTTAGGTGTTTTCCTAAAATATGTCAAAAAGTATTTGTTCCTTTTCTTATTATGTCCTATGGCATGAGATTCTATATAGTATTGTTCCTTGTTTTTGCCTTTCCCTCCTCTTGTTTATTTTCTAAGCATATTTATTTTTACTAGAGTTGGAAATTGAAACAGGCTGAAATTTGCATGTAGTAGTTCAGCTTCCCTGGCTGGTAATTGCATGCAGATGTGGAGGCTGAACGTAGCAAAAAAAAGCTGATACATGAGAGGTATGGATTGGATAAATGGCCTGTTTGGTGGGTGAGGAATTGTTTGGATGCTCACATCCAGAGAGTAGTGGTCAATGGCCCAGTGTCTGGATGGACAAGTGGTGTCCCTCAGGGGCCCATACTGTGCTGTTTAATATCTTCATCAATGACACAGGGACTGGGGTAGAGTGCACCCTCAGCAAATCTGACCCCAAGCTGGGGGGTGCAGTTGGCACCTGGACAAGCTCAGGAACTGGGCCCATGTGAACCTTGTGAGGCTTGACAAGGCCAAGTGCAAGTAGTTGGGTTGAGGCAACCCCTGGTATGAATACAGGCTGGGGGATGAAGGATTGAGAGCAGCCCTGTGGAAGATTACTTGGGGATAGAGATAGATGAGAAGCTGGACATGAGCCGGCAAGGTGCGTTCACAGCCCAGAAATCCAACCATGTCCTGGGCTCCATTGAAAGCAGCGTGGCCAGTGGTTGAAGGGATTCTGCCCCTCTGCTCTAGTGAGACCCCACCTGGAGTCCTGTGTCCAGCTCTGGAGTCCCCAGGACAGGAAAGACGTTGACCTGTTTGAGCGGGTCCAGAGGAGGGCTGTAACAGTGATGGGAGGGATGGAACGTCTTGACTGTGAGGGAAGGCTGAGAGAGCTGGGGTTGCTCAGCCTGAAAAGAAGGCTCTGGGGAGACCTTATTGCAGCCTTTCAATGCTCAAAGGGAGCTCATAAGAAAGATGGGGGCAGACTTCTTAGTGTAGTGCCTGTAATGACAGGACAAGGGGTAATGATTTTAAACTAAGAGGGGAGATTCAGACTAGATATAAGGAAGACATGTTTTATGATGAGGGTGGTGAAACACTGGAACAGGTTGACTAGAGAGGTGATAGATGGCCTATTTCACTTCTCTAATATCTCCTATCATGTTTGTAATTCTGACTATATTTTTCTTCAGTTTTGATTGTTAAAACAGATTAAGGTAGACTAGGTAGTATCTGTTAACAGTCCAATAACTACAGCTGTATCTTGTTCCTGTCCTGAACACACAGGTAGGCAGTAAGACCTGGTAATAAGTTGCTGCATTAGAGAATTATTGCAGGTATAATACCTTTCAGCAGCTGTGTATTTGATCTATATATTTGTGGCTGTGTTCACATGCCTACTGCAGGGAGAAGCCTTGCTGAACACTTGCAGCATTGACCCTATCATTGGGATCAGCATTTTGTTTGTTAAACACTTCACAGTAATACAATTATGTTATAGGCAAATATTGTTTTCAGGTTAGTTACTGTACCTGTAATGCTTCATTGTTACATTGCAAAGGTATTTCCAAGGATTGTTAAAACCTGTTAGTCTAACTTTACACTTGTCTTGGAAGGTTATACTGTGTGATGTAAAATAGGTCCAGTATGCTGCCCACTGGACAAAACCTTGTTTCATAGAACAGGTGTAAGAGAGCAAGGATAAGGAGCCAGCAGGCATCTTAGCAGGTTTTCTTTTGGTCTCAGTGGTTCATAGACTTTTCCATATAAGAATCACAGGAGTCTGTTCTAGGTCACATCTTTTCCCACTGCAGCAGTACTGGAATGGAAGAGCTGTTGTAGTCCCCTGAGGTCCAGGCAGAGACCTCTCGTTCTGCAGTGTATGTGTAAGTGCCATCTCCATATCCAGAAAACACTTTTCCCTAGTTTGCACTCATTTAATTTACTGCTTGTTGTGGTTGGATGCTTTGTACACTAATGGGTTGGTTTTGTTTGTTGTGTGCATTTTACTGTTTGAATGATGGAGGTTTGTTGAAGCTTCATACTAAAAGAGCAATTGGGCCGAGTGTTGGGGCTGTTTCCTGTGGCTGGCAGTGATGCGTTTCCAATAAATGCACTTCCTGAAAGTCATGTCATTTGTCATCTGGATCCATCTGCATTGCAGGTAGCATGTCTCCAGGCCAGGGTTGGTTGTTTGGTTTGTTGTTTTTTTTTTACTTCTCAATTTGCTCCTATTCAGGCACTTCTCATTGATCTACTTTAAATATAATTTTAGTGAACCTCACGTAATACCCAGAGGCTGTTGGGTGTTTGTGCTACATCATTCATGTTTATTAAATTCACTTATTTTGGGACATAGATTTGCTTTCTAACATTGCATTCAGAGTTTGTGTGTGTTGAGGGAGGGCAAGAAAGGGCCCAGCCATCCACTTTTCCCTTAGGTATTATTTTCTTTACCTGCACTTTACTGCTGTGTGCTATCTTATTTACTTCTGTGTAACTGCAGAGAATAAATCTATACAAATATTACTTCAACTGTTATTTCCAGGGCAATACTGGCAGCCTTGTAGTTCAGATTATTTAAAACATGCAATGTGCTTTAGGGAATAGTTTTCTTTTCATTAGATCTTTTTCTGGTTCCTTACTATCCTCACTGAAAGCTGTCAGCCTAGATATTTCAGATCCTAAACTGTAGTTTCTTTTTCCCAGTGACTTCAGTTTTGTTATTTGGAGGTGAGGAACAGTTATTTGATTGAACTCAAAGCTGGATCTCATTATTACACAGCATTTTTACAGTACCTGTAGAGATCCTGTTGTTCTCTTTAGCACTGAGAGTCTGTTGGGCTATATGCTTGGTTTTATATATGTGAGTGTGTGTGTATATATATATATATATATATGTATCTCCTGTAATATACTCATCTTCCGATGTATTTTTGTATCTGATTGTGATGATTTTTTTTAGGAAAATTATTCTGAGTGAAACATTTACAAGACCTGATTTCTACAGTTCCTGTTGGTTTCACGTACCCCTGAGGCTGTAACAATTGGAGATCCATTTTGGTGAACTGTGGTAATTAAAACAGAACAAAAATACAATCGTGTACTCATGCTGAGGATTTGCCTGGAGTTTACCTTAAAAATTATCTATGTGGAATTATGAAAAAAAGCCTAGGACTGAATGTTCCTGTTGCTACATTTTCTTTCAGCTAATCTGCTTGTATAATCTGCCATGTTTTAGTTTAGATGTTTTAGTTCTGTATGACATCCAAAGCAAAGATAGTGTACAAAGAGTCTGGAAAGGACTTCTGGAGGCTGGAAGGGATCTCTGGAGTTCTCCTGTCCAATGTCCAACTGAAGCACGGTCAGCTGTGAGGTCAGATCAGGTTGCTTAGGGCTTTATCCATTTAGGTCTTGAAAATGCCAAGGATGGAGACTTCACGAGCTTTCTGGGCTGCCTGTTATTAGAAGGCTGTGATTAGGTCTCTCCAAAGTCACCCCTTTTCCAGGCCAGACAAGACCAGCTCCCTCTGCCTCTCCTCACAGGACATGTGCTCCAGCTCCCAGACCTCCTTAGTTACCCTCTTTTGGGCTTGCTTAACATGATCAACATCTTTCTTGTACCAGGGGGCTCAAAAGTGGATGCTCTCACAAGTATGCAGAAAGGAAGAATGTTTGTTAATCACTTCCCTTGATCTAATGTCAGTGCAGCGTGAGATGCTGTTGCTGCCTTTGCTGCTAGGTCACACTGCTGGCTCATGTCCAGCTCACTGTCCACCAAAAACCCAACTCCTGGTTTTCCAGACAGTCCTCAGCCAGTATCATTGCTGGGGCATCTTCCTTCCCAGGTACAAGGCTTTATGTTTGTCCATGTTAAATTCCCTAAGGCTCCTGTTGACCATTCCTCAAGCCTGTCCGAGTTCCTCTGGATGGCAGCTCCACCCTCTAGTGTATTGACTGGTTCACCTCCTCTGCAAATGTGACAACGATGCACTCAGTTGTTTCCTCCATATCCTTGATAAAGATGTTATCTCTTGCCTAGGTGCAAATACCTATTGTATGACTGAGGTGGTATGGCAAAGAAAAATATTAACAAATGTGTGTTCACTTAATGGAAATATAGAGAATGCTAAAAAGATTATGTAGTTCTTTTTAATCCCCAAAACAGAACTGTTGGACAGACACAAGTGGATCTTAATGTACAATGAACATTTAGATAAACTTTACTGAAGCAAACAGGACCAACAATTCAGGAAGGTCTTGTTCATTTACTGTTTGTTTGGGTTTTTTTGTTTTTTTTTTAAAGCCAGTTTGCCAGCCAGGATTGGAAAAGAAAATAAAGCATTTGGTTCTGTAATTATTTGTGCAACTACAAATTCAGTCTCTGCTTTCAGCCATCTGCCCTGCAGGCATTACTTTTAGTGCCATTTGGATCACAGTGTATAATCCTCTGCATCTTCTTGCATTTTGTGGTTGACGTGGCGCTGATAATTCTGATACAAATATCTGTGTTCATATTCCTGCCTTCTCCCCCTATGCCCCCACATCACTTTGCTTTATCTCTTTTAGGCTTTTTAAGGTTCTTCAGAACAGCTGCACGGTCAGGGGAGGCAATGCTGTATCCCTGGACAGGCATGGTTTTATTTACTGGGTGAGAGTCACAGTGAAACCATTTTATTCCTCTGAAGCTTCACAGGAAGCAATGCAGTCTTAATTTCTGCAGCAGTCGCAGCGTCTGTGCTTCACGGGTCAGTTGGTGGTAGCTTATGGGTGTACCAGGTGGTAGCTGGTGGGTGTACTGGGTGTGGTGGGCTGTTGCCCTCTCTGCTGTATGAATATGGCATAGGAGAAACCCAAGAGTTTCTGATGCTGCTGGTGGTGGCAGCAGAAGGGCAACCTAACATTGAATGTCCTCGGGCTGCCCCTTAATGAAGAAATTGGCCAGACTTTTGCTTGCTTAGATGGCTGAGGGAAGAACTTACTCATTTTACCATAAAGATAGTAGCTGCAGATTTGACTCTAAATCAGATGACTGAGCACCTGCATTGGGGTCAGAAAACCCTGATCTTTCCTAGCATGAGAGGAGCCCTCACAGCCTTTCAGTGAGTGACTGGTTTCATTTAGAAGACTTTGATCAGGGTGTGTGTCTGATATAACAATGTTCTCCCAAGAGGTGAACTCAGCACATGCCGTACATGGGGGAGCTGATCTTGTGGGGACTTGTAGATGTTAGGACTTTATAGAGACTGTTGGCTTTGCTGGCTAGGATAGTTGACAGAATTTCACTTATGTGAAGAGCCTAACTGTGTACCATTCCCTCTGGAACATGAATTTATCCTGCAGGGGCCTGACCCTCTTAATGGGCTCTTACAGTAGCATTTTGTCAGTGCTACTGGAAGGCTCATTCCTAAAGGCTTAATGGTAACATTATCCAGAGCAGTCGGCTTTTATGGAACTACAGAAACTGTATGGAAGTATAAAGATTATAGAGAAGTGTAATTGGGTGAATGTGACAGATGGTATCCAATAAGCCAAGTGCTATCTCTTTGCAGGATTTTAGTTCATATGTTTTTAGAGACTTTGTGATGTTTAAATGGCACATTACACCCATTCTTGTCCTTTTGAATTGGCCTTTTCCTCAAAAATCCCTTAACCTGTTTCTCATAACACAGCAACATACCAGCTTGCTTCACAGCAAGAGTGCATGGAAAAAATATGAGTAATCTTGAAGATTAGTCTGGTATGGTATATTTTTTTCTTTCTTTCTATCTGGTTTGATCATCCATTGTTTTTGAATTGCAGTTGGCAGAATAAACTAATGATGAAAATATCTCCTCTAATTTTTCATCGCTTCTGGTCTAGTGTTGTAAATGGGAGTAATATTTTCTTATCCAGTTTCTTTTCTATTTATGATGTGAACTGTTTGTTTCAGGAATTTTCCCTGACCATATACATTCATTTTGCTCGTGCAAAAGTCCCTGATTTCATGTAGAGACTTTGGGTGCTGATGTTAGTAATGTGTTATCATGAAGCAGCAGAAAGAGAAATGCAAGAGTGACACTGTAGAACAGTGGATGAAAGTTTAGGGGTAGTGTATGTGTTTCCTTGTATGACCAGGAACACTTCTCACTGCAATTAATGCTGGGCTGCAGAGATGTGATAGATATGATGTTGGACCTTTGTCCTGGTAAAAAGGGTATTGTTATAGAAAATGTTCCTTTATGAAGCAGTATCAGGAAGGAACAAAAACATTGCTTCATTTTTCAGGCAGAAACAATAGAGCTGCTTTACTGTGACAGACTATTTCTTTTAAAAAATAAATAAAATCAGTGACTACGTGCATCTTGCACATTCTATTTGAAAACATTTTTTCTTAGTTATTTTTTCTTGCAATGGCTTCCTGAAATGCCAGCAGTTTGCATATTCAAAGAGTAAAGGTGAAGTACTTACTGTGAAATATGTTACTTGAATTAAGGCTTTTCTGATTTTAGTTAAATTGAAATCAGCACATGTGGAATTGCAGTAAAATGTTGCAAGATGTTAATTCACAGGAGCTCCTGCCTTCCTCTCACAAATAAATTGTGGAGCTTTATGTAATCGTGAAGCTTCATCCTTAAAACCTGATTGGTCTTGGGTTTCTCTCTAAATGATTTGTAAGGGATACAGGTTATGAAGAGCTGAGAATACTACAATTCTTGCTTATATATATTTTTGTCTTCATTATGCATGCAGCAGTATAGAAAGCCTGTTTATTTTAATGTAAATTTAATTTAATGTTTGAAACTGCCTCTGTAAAATAGATTTTTGTGTCTTAAAAATGTGGTATGAGAAGTAATACTTTTGACAAAAAGTTTCATTAATGTATTTCCCTTTAGAAAATAGGAGATGGGAATATTTGAATTAAATTGCATTTTTCAAATTTGAAAAGATGCTATCTAATTTTAGTACCTAAGTCTCTGTGAGCCCTAGTACAGGCTGCTAATATGAATCTTTAAGATATAGAGCTATAGGCTTGACTTATTAAGCCCAATAGTGAGTAAGCTCTAGTGAGTGGGTTGCTCGAGTTAGTTATGTATATTGACAGATTGGTCTTCCCTGGTGGGTGTATATACAAGCTCTTATTTGTTTAATCGAATTTGGACTAGACTGCTACTGCAGGCCTTAAGTTCTGTTCACAATATTGTATGTAGTGTAAAATTGATTTTTCTTTTAAATGGGGTCATAGCCAAGATGACAGGTGGATACATGATACTTGATCAAACAGGAGTAAAAATGAACCTTGCTGGATCTTCAGGATGCATCAGCATGCTCAGCAAATTGCTAATAATGTGTATATTTTCTTCGATAATTATTTTTTTCATGAATGGCAAAGTTGTATTTCTCTATTAAGACTGTGTTTTATGCTGCTGCTGGGATTTTCTACCTTCACATCAAACAGGGAGACAGAATTGTTCTAACAGCTTTGCTCTCTGTGAGGTTATTTCCTGTAGTGCTTCTGCTTTATTCCAGCCCTAGTTTTTCCACTATCCATAGCCTTTAATCTCTGACCATCCCAGTTATTTGGGCCACTGAGCAACAAAACCATGGCCATTTCTGAAACTGGGCAGGATAAGCTGGGTTCTCACCACATGCACCACATGCACAACTCTTCCAGTGAAAAGAGCAATTGATTTCTTTTCAAAGACCAGGTGAGGCAAAGGTTAAGCTTCTGCTCCTAGAGTTCTGTATTTTTAAAGAAGGAATAGGATAGGTTCTCTGAATTTCAGCTCTTGGACCTTGGAGCATCTGTCAGAGTGCATGGACTGCCAGATGCTGTAGCAAGATCTGCTAAATCTTTCTGCAAGGCTTCACTGAAGTGTGAGAAGGCTCAGTGGTGGTTACACACTTGCATCTCAGGGTATTGCTGCAGATGTTTTTAAAAGCAGCAAGAGTGAGAGCCTGATGTAATTGCTATGGAAACAAAGCTTATATTTTTGGTTTTATACTTAGTCTTTCACCCACCCGTTAGTTTATTTATTTATCCTGATGTCTCTTGATGGCAGCCTCTGAGAGTTGCCCAGTCTCAGGAGAGTTCTTCTGTTGAAAATCAGGGAATGTGAAATACTGCTTGCTAACCAGCAACTTCAAGGTCCACTGGTCCTGTAGAAAATACACAGTACACAGTATTGAACTAGAACGCTCTGCTATTCCTGCAGAATGTGTAGCTTAAATGGAATCCTCTTTTTATTTGGACTTGCATAATGAATAGTTAGGCATCAAGAAAGGACAGAGCTGCAGCTTTTCACTGATACTGGGGTGGAATAACAGTTAAAATAGACATGAGTTCGTGGTAAGGAGATTACTTTTAAGGCCTTTTTTACAGTGTGGAGGATTCAAAAGAGTGATGTATCTGGTGGGAGTAATCTGGAGGGTGCAAGTATTGTTGAAAGAACTGTATTCTACTGAACCTCTGGATCACTGAAGAAAGCTGGAGTTCAATTTTAGTTGTTGAATGTTATGCCTTTAAATAATTCAAGGCTTGTAGTTAATGCATATTTACAAAAGGATTGTGACCACAACCCAGAACTTTATATAATACAAAGTGAGAAAATGAAGGATCTGGAAGTTCCAGACAAGCTTGTCAGCTGGTTTTTGAGGCATGCTGCTTTTGGTGTCAGCTTTGATTGCGTTTAAAAACTACATCTTGCAGTAGAAGGACGATATGGAGAGGTGTTCTAGTGTTAGAGCATTCACAGTTTTGGGGTGGAGGTTTATTTTTTTGGCAGTTCTTTGGATATGTCTGATAGTTGCTTTGCATTTGTGGAATTCTGAATCAATGCAGACCATCCACTTCCTCAGACTGGCATTTGCTGTCAAGTTTACTTGGACTGCCAGGTTTACTGTGGTAAAGTTGGGCATAAAGAGACCTGAGGAATCTGTGCTTATTTACTTGAACCTGAATTTGGCTTGTTGTGGCTTCCCAGGGTAAGATTTAGAACCCGACTGAGGACATTTCCCTGCTCCCTTATTCTGTGCAGTGTGTTATGCCAGGATATGGTGCAATGGGAAAGCAAAGGAAGCTGGAGTTGACCAGAGGGCTTAGACACCTGGTCTGTGATACAGAATTTAGAATTACAGCCAGTCCAGTGTAATACTCAAAGCTATTATATTCACATAAAGATAATTACTGAACTGGTGATTTATGGGAATGTGTGAGGTGCGTATATATAGCTCGTTTAACATATCTGGTGGAATCAGCATAGTCTGATTTATAAAGCAGAAGATGAGATCAGTTTTCTCCTTAGCTCTGCAAATGCCTGGTGGAGTGAAGCAATACTGGCTCTTGACCTCTCTGGGTATTACAGCTGTATACGCATTGCTGCCTCCACAGTTCTGCATGGTCATCATTAGCATCATTACATGGTTTGGGCTTTTTTCAAGCATTGTCTTAAACGAGAAGGATTTTTTCAGGCCATTAAGCCTGAAACTTTATACTTAGGCATTTTTCCCAACTGTTTGGCCAAAGATATCCATTTGGGTAGTTTTACTTTTTAGCAGTGCAGCTGAAAGTATTACAGTTTTAGTGAAACACTGTTGAAAAAAAACCTGATTCTGTCTGCCGTGGAGGATGTATCTTCTTTTTATAACTTGTTCCTGTAATGTATCAAATGCAGAATACTTGTAAAGCAGAACATTCTTGTGAGTGTGAGAGATTTTTGTCTTTAAATTTTTTTGTGGCCTCTGAGTAATGCATTACCTCTGCAAGAGACTGCAATTTCATACCTAAGGTACTTGTACAGCACAATTACATTCTGTGGAACATCAGCCTTTTGTAATATATAATCTGAATAAAAATTATAAAAGGATGATACTGCCAATAATGCCTAATTATAGGTCTTTGGTAATTCTGGCATTGGAAAGGTGGCATTCTGCATACCTTTGTTAGCTATTCTATCTAACTCTACTATAATTTTACTGTCTCCTAAAGTGTATATATTAATACACTTTTACATTTTTAATGAAATTTCCATTGCAATACAATTTGATTATATGTAGGTCGGAATCCAGGTTTGTTTGTCCTGCATTTATTTTGTCGTTGTTTTTGATTGTTAAGAGAGATTATAAAAAAGGGACTGCTCTTAGAAAAAAATGTGATGTAAGAGAAAATTAATTCTAACTTGTAAGAGGCTTTTTTTTTTTTTCTTTGTTCTGTCTGTTTGCCTTGTAGATTATATATTATGGTTTAAAAGATTTTAATTAGCTACGTTCAATGTTTAACTATAATGTTCTTATAATAGAGACCTTTGTTCTCCATAAAAATAAAGTCTAGTTAGTAGTTCAATAAAATACTTCACAAAAATAGTTTTCTGATTTCAATGCCATTAATTTCTAATATCTAATTAATTAAAATGATTGAATTTGCAGGAGCTAATCTCCCAACCAGCAACAATTAGCAGAAAGAAATATTGCAGAGCACAATATTGTTTGTCTCGCCAGTCTCTAAAAGTTGAAGGGCATGGCAATCAGTGTGGCTTTTCAGATGTTCAGGAATAAATTCTGATTTTTAGTGTGCAAAAGATTAGACAGTTGATTTTCCTAATGTAATTTTAAATTCTGCTGAGTTGCTAAGCAGCTCTCTTACACTCCTTTTTAGATGCTTTATATGCAAATTTTCAATCAACCCCTGTTGCTGTATACATTGACATTTTGCATTAGAAGACAGTGGAGAAGAAAACAAGGTACAGACTGTGGATTTTGCATTTCTTTGTGAACTGGTTGAATATATCTTTTACTGACATTTATGTGAACCAGAGTCTGTCAGTTTTTCATGATCTGCACTTAAATTCTCTTGAGCCAGCTTTTGCAGGTTAGGGCAGGCAAACTTCCACACATCACAGTGGGAGTTTTTTATGAATAACTCCTGCAAGAGTTTGCTCCAGTGATTGCTGTTAGGTGTTGAGTGATAAATTTGTTCCAGTTACATACTCTTTGTCTTTGCAGTGTTCTGGATGATGAGGGGAGCAGCCTGCGTCAGCAGAAGCTTGACAGACAGGTAAGATTTTGGAGGGGATGTACTTGCTCTTTGAAGTCTAGATCTTAGAGTAACAGAATAGCTGACACATATCTGGTAATTGATAGAAAAAGTGTATCCTCTGATTAGGGGACACAGAAGAGAGGTCTTTGGAGGTTCAAGCTTACTTAGAAGTCTAACTTCCTTAAATTTTTTCTTATGACTGTGGTTTGAGTGGTTCTTATTTCCAGTGCCTTGGACTTGTTTTGAGCTGACTTAGAATGTGTTTGTTACCCATTGGATGGTCCAGAAAAGGACAAGAGGTTCTGGCAGACATGCCAGCCAACAGAGGTTTACCACAATGTTTTATATACACTCCTTTTGGTTCCATGGCTTTAGCCCCTGTGGCTATAAACTAGTGGCACTGTGTGCTATGTTGCCTATTTTGCCTCTGTATTCCTACATGACTTACACAAGAAAATTATTCAGAATCTCTCAAGTAAAATCTTAAGGAATTTTGCCATCAAGTTTTAATGGGGTTTGTAGTTTCCACCTTTCTTTTGATTTTTTTCTGTGGTTTCCTTTTCACAAAACTTTATCATGTTTATAGTTACACCTTGTGTGTTTATTTTTATTTTATTTATACATTTCTTTTCCCATTGTTTTATCAGCTTGCACATCTACCAGCATCTCATTTTCAAATTAAAATACTTTCTATTTATGCCATGATCCTGTACTAGATTCTGGTTGTTTTGAAGTCGTGTTGTGGTGTTCTGTACAATTTATGGAGCTGAAAGTGTCCACTTTCCGTTCTTGTTCTTCTGTTTAGTCCATTTTCTATCTAAAAGCAAAAAAAAAACCAAACCTCACAGGGAAATGGTAAGATAAGGGATAAATAAAAACAACAGTTCAGTTCTCAGAGGTTGTGGAAGAGGGCTGAAAGGTGCCCGTGATGCATTGGGTGCTGAAGGTTTTGGTTTTCATCAGCAGTAGCTGAGAAATTCAAGTGTTTAATTAAAGTTCATCTTGTATAGTTGTTAAATTAGGCTCATGTCCAGCTTTGTCACTCAAATCTAGCTTGCAGATTACCTGCTTTTAATTTGCAGAGATGTAAACTGGCATTTCTGCCTCATGCCCTTGCTTACCATCCCATTGCTTCACAGCTCCACAGCCAGTACTCACACACTGTTGTTTTCCCAAGGGTTATTTCCAAGCAAGCTCTGACAGCTGGTAGACTGCTTAGGAAGATCTATTTTAATTATTTGCTGCTTTCAGCAGACAGTATTTTAGCAGTGGGTTGGTTACCTTTTTTTTTCTGAAAGATTGCCTATAACCTGATATCCCAATATCCCACTTACCAAATGCAGCCACTGGGAAACTGGTGAAAGTGTAAAGATACCTGTTGCTTTTCATCACAGATAGCTGCTGTTTTGAGTCCATTAACAGGTGCTTTTCTTTGTATTTTCCTCAGCGAGCCCTGCTAGAACAGAAGCAGAAAAAAAAGCGCCAGGAGCCACTAATGGTTCAGTCCAATGTGGACAGTCGCGCCAGAACACGCAGAATGAAACACTCGGAAGAACAAGCACCACTGGTTGAATCGTATCTTAACAGCAACAGCAGCACCATATATCAGGGTATATGAACATGATCTATTGCAATCATATTTACTGCAAGTGCTAGTATTTTGCTCTCCGTGTTAAATTTATGCTAATAAGAACAGAGGTTGTGGGGGTTTTTTTCTTATTTTTTTAGTGAACAAACTATATCCTTCACTTATGTTTGGGGATAAAAATGTCAGAGCTTGCAATACTGGCCCAAGAGGAGGGAGTGAGGTAACTAGCTGCCATTTTAGTGCTTTGGGAAGAAGGGGCTTGCTCCTTCTGCCATGAATATTCAAGTGTCTCAGCCTTGGTTCTTAATAAAGTAGAGCTTATGCTGTTCTACTCTGTGTGTTCCTCTGTACATAATTTTCCTTAAGACTGACAGCGTGAATGAAAAAACTGAAACATGTTGACTAATTTCATATAAGTTTGAATAGAATAATTTGAAAGATATTGTCTTTCTGTAAGATTTGTTAAAAAGGTAAGTAGAGGACAATGTTTCAAGCTTGTACCATCCAGAAGGAAGAGAGATACTTCAGGTATCACAGCCACAGGGAAAAATTATAATGCCATTTCTGTTCTGTTAGATGTAAAATAATTTAATAATCAGAAATAAATCCTAAGGAAATAAGTTATTACTTCTTTGCTCTTATAGCCCATGTTTGTTGACCCTTTAATGAGGGTAGGTGCATACTTTCTCTCAAGATTCTAAGAGGAAGGCTTGGGTAACCCTTGTTCAATATTGTGTCTTGTGTAGATCTTGTTCCAGGTTCTAACAACTCCAATAGTTACAAAAACCCAGTAGTTTTCATATTCTCTTATTTTGCAGTTTGTTAAGTCAAGTTTGATTCATAAGCCTCAGTAGCAAAAGTCTTCCTTCCCTGAGTACTGATGGGCATGTGCTACACATGGTACAAGGACAAAAGAGAGTAGAGGACATAAGCTGAAATCTACTGGTATCGGGAATTCAGTTGGCTGTTTTCAGGTTGGGAATGCTACTAGGTGGCAGAATACTTAAGATTTAACATCTAAAACAGAAAACCTAAGATGCCTTTGTGAATCTGCTTCTGGGGAAAAAAAAAAACCAAACCAGCCAGTATCCCTAAATGAGTTTGTTCAAAATTTGTCTCTCAAACACTTTCAAGATTTCACAAGGTTTCAGAGAAGCAAAAAAATATAGTCCTGTTTCTCATATTTAACCCAGAGTTTGTTAATCCCTGGGAACAACTGTCCTTGTAATAAACTTTGCAGTTAGCAAAAGCCAATTTAGGACAATTTAATTACCTAGTAATATGTTTTATTGCCTTATGAAGTCCTTTGTTATGAACACTGCTTTTGATCATATTGTAAGAATTCCAGAAGTGTCATTTTTTGGTGTGGTTTTCTCTGGGAATATACTTAGTGACTTAGGTTACATTGTTTGCATGGTACATAGTTAGATTTTGATGGCCATTTTTAATGATGGTATTCAGCTTCAGGGTTGGCACTACTTTCCCTTTCAATGAAAACATTTGTATGTGGGAGTGTCAGATGCATGAGACAGCTGGGCTGTTTCTAAAGAACTATTCTGCTCTTTTCCGTTCATTTGTTTCTGTTATGGGCATCCTGATTTAAAATTAAGAATGACTCTTTGATGGAAGTTGAGGGTCTACTGAATGAACTACATTGCTGGGATGAGCATGTTTGTGAAATCAATTCCTGTATTGCAAATGCTACTAAAAGAACACTTCTTTCCACCTATCACCCTCCCCTTCTCTCTTTTTTTCCATGTACTAATCCTGTGTTGCACAAAAGTGCTCCTTGATTTCAACAAATAATTAGATGCCTGTGTGGAGATATCTCTGTGGTACTTTGAGCAAAGTAGGTCAAAGATAACATCTCAGCAATTCTTAGATGTTAGACTTTCTGCACTGGAAAATTTTCTTTCAAGCACTGCCATAGTTTATTCTGATGCAGTTATCTGTTCTGTAATGGTTCCCTGATGGGCAACTCTACTCTGGAATAAAAACTCATTTCTTTCCAGAATAATTATCAGAGTGTGGAGTAAAAAGTCAAAGTCACTTTTGTTCTGGAATAGGACATCAGCCTGGTGAGCTATTTGTAGGTAGATATAATGGAACAGCATATTTCACTGTTAAGCTGATCATAGATTTTTCCACATAAAGGAGCCCTTGGCTGCTTTTGAACCTCTGCAGGGAGTTGCAGGGTGATTGCTGCCAGTCCTGTGGCTGCAGGTATATTTTGCTTTATCCAGCTTGGAGCTGAAGGGAACTGCAGATAAATCTGAGATGCAATAGGGTATTAATAAAGGGCTGTGACTGAGTTCAGCTGGAGCAGCTCATAAAGAGGATAAGAGAGTTGTGTCTTTCCTACACTTATGTGGCTCAGGATTGAAGATTCTGGGATCAGTTTAATTCAGTATGAAGCTGAGCAGGTACAAGGCTCTTCTGAGTTTCTTTTTTGTTAGTTTAATAAATACTGAAATGGCTCTGCTGAAAGCTTGTCCCCACAGAGTAGAGAGGAGTATTGCCAGGATCACCATACTTTTTTCTAGGTACCTTCAAAGCAGCAAGAGGGCACATTGGTAGGATGAAGCGGTATCTTTTTTCCCTCCCAAGTGTTACTAGCAATTATTCAAGACTTCTAAGGAGATGGGTGCCCATCCACTGAGTAAGTGGCTCAGCAAAATTCACCATGCAGAGGTCTCCAGATCATTTCTTAATCCCTGCCCATGTTTCACGTTTTTGGGTTCAGTAGCCTGTAAATGACTTACATGAAGTATACCTTTTAAAAACCTTTTGGTTGTTGGCATAATGCCTAATTAACACAAATACTTTTGGTGTTATTAGTTTTCTGTGGGAACTGCAATTAATTAGGTTGAACAGGCAAACCCAAGACAGAATAAATCCTTGGCACTCTGGTCATTGAGTGGTTAGTTTGAACTCAGGTATGAGCCAGTGGGAAGGCAGTGCTTGCCTGTCAGCATCTGTAGATAAGGTACGACCAAGCATGCAGGAAATTGCTTTTGTTACTTGGAAAGAATTATAGAGATATGGTTCATGGGAACAGAACCTTGTGTTCTACGATTTGTGCATCTAGGAGCGTTGGCACAGTAGTAGAAGTAGTATAGTGGCAGCATTGTGAGGTATAGTTTTGGGACCACACTTGTAGGTTAGACTCTAAATTATCTGGCTGCCATTTCAAGCAGTAGGTATCCTCTCATTAACTTCCATAACATTTAGCTCCAGTTGTTGCTATTACAAATTACGACTCTGCCTCTTGCAGTACCAAATATGGCTTCATCACTATTTCATCACTATAAACAGCAAAATAAGGACCAATAACAAGTTTGCATTGCTGTTAAGTTTACATCGTATGTAAAACACAACAAAGTAATTTTTTCCCTGGAAGAAATTTAATCCTTTTGTGTAAGAGAGATGACTGACTAATTGCTTTGTCTTCTCTTTCTTGCATCCTTGTTTATTTTTGATTCAGTGTCCTTCATAAGGACATACTACTACCTGTTTGTTTAAAGTTTTTATTAAATTCTGCTTGTCATTCTGTAATGACCCACAGTCACTGCTGCTGGTTTGTTCTCATATATCTCTACACAAATTATTTTGTGAAGTTTGCTGGAAACTTGGAACAAGTATTTTAGCCTGAGATGACATTGCAAAATTCTGCTATGAGTACAGTTCTTTTCAGTCTGGATGGCAAATACATACTGAGCATTTCTGGAGCCAAGTAGCATGCAGAGATACACTAGTTACTGCAGCAATTTTATGACATTATTTAATTACATTTAATGCAAATGATGAAAGCCCATTTTTACAGAGATGAGTAATTTTACTTCTGTGAAAATGGTGAATTTCCACTGGGGAGTGATTTTTCTTTTCACAGCATAGAAGAAGGCAGTGTTTTGAATGACTGCCAGATATGCTTTCATTTGTATTACCATACTTTGTTGCAGCCATGGCTTTTTTTTTTTTTGAGACTTCAAATTAAAAATGTTTTCAATTAGATACTCCCAGAGTAATTTTCACGGCAACTTCCAATTTAGAGATTTAGATTAACCATGTGTAAAAAGGCAAATTTTCTTACTTTCCTTCTTTGACATTTGGCAGCACATCTAGATGTAATGGCTGTGTGTGTTGTGCTGAACAGACTCCTGATGACAACTTATAGCCTTGGATTGGTAAATTTGATGTGTCGTTCTGCTCCCTTACCATGAGTGATGAGAAAGAGTTTTCTGATGACTGTCAAGCTGTTAGCTTTATAACATGACATCAGTTAACATTAATTAAAAAATAATAATAAATATGTGTGTTCATCAAAACATTGTCTTGCAAAACATTGCTGTTTTCTACTGACCTTGAAGTGAGAAGGTATCAATTTATTTTTCAAAGATAGCAAGGAAGACACAAGACTATTAATACTGAAAGATCAGGCAGCACTCCAAGTATCATGTGGGAAAAATACTTAACTTCCAATAAGCATATATTCTGAATTCTCCCTTTCAGCCACAGTCTCTTTACCTTCATCCTTTCAAGCCCCTTTATATTTATCAGCAGTTCTTACTGCACCTATTTTGTTTCCAAAAGAAACAAACCAACTTGGCAGCAACTATCAGAGAGCAGTGGGTAGCAAGTGACTGGGAGGTCTTTTTGTGGTTCTTGGTACTGAAAGATTTGGGGAGGAAGTTTAGAAGCAATGGCTTGAAAAACTCCCTTCTCTTAGCTTTAAGGTTCCACTTGAAGTGTATTTCCTGTGGTTACAGCTACCAGGGTGCCAGTCAGGGTGGGAAGGAGCCGGGGCCAGAAGATAAGGCAGCAATGTGCAAACCAGGGGTCCATCCAGCAGCTGTGCTGCCCACAGGGTAGTGCCAGAGTCCTTCAGGGCCCCATACACAAAATAATGATGTCATTTCTTACTGTCCTGAATCATCCTGGCATACGTTTTTCATGGATATTTTTAGCTTTCATTATTAGCTTCTGCTTTCCCAAAGAGTCTAATTCATTGCAATTAACTCTCCATTTTACATGCTCCCTTTTCTTTCCCCATCCCCAGGGGCAGACACCAGATATCTGTGGGTGAAGAAGAATCTTTTGCTTAATTCCTTCCTTTGTTCTTTCTGAGGAAATCCCCTTATAGCAATGGGCTGTTGATAATGTATGCTTGTTATTTTTTTCTCAGCCTGTTCACATTCAGTTTCACTTACAAGAATCTTCACCTTTGTAAAATCAGCCTGATCAGAACTGCCTTTTTTATTATTAATTAATTTATTTATTAGTACATGGCATTTTTATGTGATTGGGATTGCTAAGCTTGATTTATAGATTGTTTTGTTTTGTTTGTTTCTTCCTCTAAGATCATGAGGGTGTGCAAGACTCATATAAAGCAAAACAGTCATGCAAATGGAAAAAAATTCTGCATTTTCATTGCATCCTACTTTGAAACGTAATTTCCTGTGTGAATGTGGCTTCATGAGGTCTAGATGGAAAAACATGCTTTCTGTTTTCAGTCACTAAAATGTGTGTGGATAACTCTCAATATTTTTTTTTTTTCAATTCTGTGTTGTCTGCATCACTGATTATTCGCTTTCTGACAAACTACTTAGTTACAAATCCTGTTGTTTCATTGGGTGTTGTAGCTTTATCCCTGTAATAAGCAATGTTGTCCAATTCAGAACTGGTTCATGGAAGAGGCTTCTTTTTTCCCACTTTAAGCAGTTAGACCATTGGTGATGCAAGGCAAAACCTTTTCTGCTTTGATGCAAGTCCTTTTATGCTCACCTTGCACTATGTTAATAGACTATTTGTTTGTTGTTCCTCTTTTCTTTTCAGCTCAGATCCTGAATTAATACTGCAGTCTGTGCTCTTTTCTGTCTCTGCTCAAGTGGTTTTTATATTATTGTATTGAGGTTAGTAGTCAGTACTTGATTTAATTAACACGGATGAATAATACTGAAATTAAAATCTTGCCACTGTTTTATTAGAAAACTTGCCATTTATCTCAAAACTATTTCTTGCAATTTATGAATCCAAATAAGAATGAAACACCAGATCTGAGAGTCCAGTGTTATTTGCTCTTTGGCATTCTGTCTTACAACAACACCTGTTCCCCCATTTTTGCCTTGTCTAGATGGAAATTCTAGTCCTACCAGTTCTAATAGAAAAGGAAAATCTGTGGGGTGTTTTTAAGTGAAGATTTTAATAATTTGGGGTGAGGCATTTTGAATATTGGGCTAGATTTTCAAATCTAGTCTGCTATTGGTTAAGATAACTATCAATAGGGATTTTTAAAGTTGCCTAAATTTCTTTCACCATTCAAATTAACACATTTTTGAGAGACACTCTTTGAAACTCCATTCCTGTATATCTGCATTTAAGGTTCTTCATTTGTCCTGTGGTACTTTTTAAACTGTTTAACTCTTTAACATCCAACTAAAGACATAATCATATTGTTATATCAGTGCATATTGTCTAAAGAGGCCAGTTTTCCTCATTTTCCTTACTGAGGCTTTCTTGTGGGGAACTGTGAATTGTTTTATGGGCCTATCTGAAGTCTGCAGAGAAAGGAGGCTAGAGTTTTCCTCAGTGTTCCCATTCTGCTGAGAATGGAAGTTCTTGTCAGACTGTTACTGATTCAAAGATATAGTAGAGGACAGAGGGTAGAACATTTGATCCCATTGACAACATGTTTGAAGATAACCATTACTTCTACAAATTGCTCAATTATTGCTTCATCTCCACAAAAGCAGACTACAAGGTGTGCTGGTTCAGTAAGTTCAAAGCTCCACATGCTAATGACCAGCTGCAGAGCGAGTACAGAAGGTATTAGAGAAATGGTTGTTCTTAGAAATCTCCAGAGCAGGAGAAAGCGCTGAAAAGAGTACGCATTTTGTTTTCTACCTTGCTGCACATCTCAATCTGTTGAGCAAGGTGTGTCCACAGATCTTTTTCTGTAGGTGAGCAGGCTTCAGAAGACAGCCCATTGCCTGCTCCTCTGCAAGGATTAAAGTCTTTTTCTGGTCCTGCTGACAGGAGCTGCTGTGCTGCATAAATTTCACTTCCCACTGTGCTTCAGTGGGCAGCACTTACAGGTGAGGTGTGTGGGGAGGTTAGTGCTTACAGGCAGGGGAAGATCCCTGTTTACTGCCAGCAACTAGCTAAGTTCTCCGAAACTCACTGCTGTCCTCAACTGCATTTGTACAGGCAGAAGCAAAGCTATATAATTTATTTAATATCTGCAGCCACAAGAGAAAATGTTAGTGAGTCGATGAGCCATAGCTGAGGTCTGCTATTTGCTGAATAATCAATATCTAAGAATAAAAAAGATGGTGGGGTTTTGTGGTGGAGTTGATATTCTGGGGTTTGATTGGGGTTTATTTTCGAGGTAGTGCTTTAAATGTAATGCTAAAGCTCAGAAAAGCACACTTTAGAAGCTTGTTTTTTGAACCCAGCTGCTGTATCTGCACATTTATGGTTTAAATCTTTTTTTGCAGCCTCCATCACTGTCTGAAAGTCCTATTTGCCACAGAGAGCAGTGATAGTCTACACTCAAAATGTCTACTGGGCTGAAATCTTGTTCTCTCCCTTATAGCATAAAGCCATGGGAAGATTTCCTCCTCGGTCCTTTGGAGCTCCATCACTGTATTTTAAATCAGAAATCTCTTGCTGAAAGTTGTGAGGCAAAAGTAATTCAAAAAGCTTCAGGCTTTTACTTGTTAGATCAAATGATAGCTGGCAAGATAGCCAAGATATGTCTTTGACTTTTCAATTAACAATGTCAGAATGTTTCATCTTTTGCTGATTAATCGTTGCTTTGGACCAAGGAAATGAAGCTTCATCTGATTGAATGAATATGGGGTCATATTCAACAGGATTTAGAGAACTGTCTGGCAGTTTAATATAGGTCATTTGTGAAGTATTGAATTTAATTATAGTGCGGATTATAATCTTTGAAACACTGAAAAGAACACACTCTAGTTTTTAAAAAGAGACTGAGCTACGAATATAGGACAGATTGCTGGGTTAGCAAATCACACCTATTTAGAGACTACGGAGTGGGGACTCTTGGGTTCCCTGCTTAGTCTGAGGCTGCTGTGCTTGTGGAAGTAGGACACAGATACTGCCATTTTCCCTGGTGTCCTTTGGTTATGTCTTATTCATTTCCCATGCTCCTTTATACTGAGCGAAGGGGCTGCAATCTTATGAGTAATGTATGAATAAAGACAGGAAGAGGAGTTGGGCAGTGACAAGCTGTTTCTTGGGGATTTTAGTCACTCCTTGTCGTGACCATTCCCCACACTCCTCTACTAATTTAATGTATATTCTCTATAAAACATGAACTCTCCCTCTGTGTAGTGAGAAAAGGAGCATATGTTTATTGAGCACCTCAGATGCTCATTGTGTTGTGAACGTGATGCTGTTCATACCCTGTTGCTGTGCTGGGAAGGGTAGCTGTGGGTTTGTAACCTCCAGTCTACACAGACCTGGCTAAATCTCTTTCATTTTGCTCCTCTGAGAATCTTCTTGGTGTTTCTGTTGCTACTGATGCACTTGTAGGATTTGGTGAACAGGAAAGTTGCATCACAGACCAGAAGCCTAGGGAGAATTTCACCCTTCAAAGAGAGACCACTGGCATGTCCCTTAGCATCGTTTGCTCTTTTGGGGCTTGATGAAGTTTCTTGGGAAATTTTTTAAGTCATTTTATAGGCAACCAGTTATTTCCAGTGAGGTACTTTGATTTTGGGGAAAAAGAAAAGGATGGTGGGAGGCCCTAAGTGTCGAGGTGATATTGCTCTGAGGTGCAAGCCACGGTCACCATGAGAAGCTGGTGGGACTCAGCAATTAACAATGACCAGCAGCTGGCACCAAAATCTCTTAGTGCTTACCTACAGGTTGTCTTGTTTGGGGTGTGAAGTTTGATGATTTGTTTATGTATTTCACAAAGGTAGTTGCTTTCATGCCTTTGTAAACTTAATATTGTTTCATTTTAAGGCTTAGTCTGTCCAGAAGAAAGAGTTATTGTGTGTGTTGCTTTCACAGGTATTGACCTCAAAGTGTGTCCTGCTTTTAGAAAATGATAAAGCCTCTTTTTACTTTGAAAACAACTAGCATTTCATGAATTATGCTGACATGCACAGTTTATGCCATGCATATTATGTTGAGACTTGTAAGGAATTAATTAATTTGTGGATGTTGTTAGGAGAAGGTTTTAATTTCAGCTTGGATATAGTTCCACCATAAAATGCATGGCCATTCTACTCATACTGTATAATATACAATTATGGAATATGTGTTTTGAAAATAACCTTCTGATTATTTCTTGTTTCTGGGGTTAGGATGTAGCTTTAAGCACATACAATTTTTCTGCCTTCATGCTGCCACGGTTGATAATCAGCCTGGCAGAGCTTTACTATGAGGAAAAATGCTTCCTACAATAGCTCAGCAGCACATTAATATTCTGATGTCACTTTTGGCCTAAAAGTTAGGAGCTGATGTGTTATTGGAAGGAGGAAAAAAGTTAGGATACATATCCCAGCTAACGTAACAATTTTGGATTTTTACTGTAGCTTTGCAAATTCTCATTTATTTGACTCTTCTCTCTGCATGAATTGTTTGAAATACTGAACAAACTCCGCTACGTCTTACTCTTTTATGCCTTCACAGAGTTCTCAATTCACTCTCTCTTCTCTCTCTCTGTTTCTCTCTCCTCTCTCTCTGTTCTTCTTTTTGGTGGGGTACCCTGAATCTCTCAAGCAGTGCAGGAGGCGGAACAGGAAGATGTAAAGGTGGTAGTGGATGCCCAAGCTCCGAAACCAACTAAAAAAGCCAAGGCAGCAGCTGCGAGCTGTCAGACTGGCAGCACCAGAAAGGAGAAAAAAGGGAAACACAAAGGTTAGCTGCATGCAGCTGAATGTCAGATGTTGAATGGACTGCAAAGTATTTATTTATATTTTATTTATTTATTTTTTTATTTCTTTGAATTTCCGGAAATTGCTTAGATGTAACTTCTTGACATTTTTATGAGATTGGAAAATGTGGGTGACTCAGTCTTGTCTCAGCAAGTGCAACCTGGGAGTGAAGGAGGGCTAAAATTTGTAAACTTGAGTCATTTCCAAAGGAGTGTGTTCAAATAGCAGAGGAGGGAAAAAGCACTGATGGAAAGATGCTGGTGTTTTCCTACAGTGTTAAAGAAATGAGAACCATTTTACACCAATGTGGTTTTTTAGTCTGCAGGTAATGTCATTTGGAGAAGCAACCTTATATTGCAGTAATTTCTGCCCAGACTCTCACTGATTTTAAAAAATACAAAGTAGAGCTTAAGCTGCTGAGATAACATCATCAGAGGGGCTCTTCCTGTTGCTACTTCACTCTTACCCTGTCTCACCTGGTCGACATATGGGAGGTATTTGTATGAAAAAAATTTCTACAATGAGTTTGGGTGAGATCAGGTAGACAAAGAAAATACACTATTGATAATGGCAAAATGGTAAGTAGAAATGGTGTTGCCATTTGAGCTATAAATAATAGATGGAAGAAGTAATTTGAGCTATTGTAGAGGTATGCAGATTTTATATATACATATATGCACACACAAAAAAAGAGAGAATTTTTTTGTACCAGAACATACAGTTACTTTTTCTTTCACAGCAAATAACTAATGAAAGTAATAAATACCTTCCCAATAATTTGTGGCTCTTGGATGAGGTCACTGTAACACTATCCTGCCTGGACTGTACTGTCTTTCCATCTTGTCTATGTACAACAGTCTCCAGTATTGCTTTAGTAAGAAAATAGTGTGTATCCTTGACAAGTTTATTTAAAGACAGCAATGAGAGTAATTATTGAGGTCAGATTATTTGGGCTTGCCTATAGGAACTTTGCAGGACATGAGCCTACCTCATCAGACTTCTTTACACCAGAATGCAGCTTGATTGTTGAGATCCGAGTCTGCATCTTCTCTCCCTTTGTAGTCCCTCTGGCTGCAAAGGGAGCCCTGTGTTAGACAGGCTTTAGAGTCTGGGCCTGAGGTAAAGACTCTATTCATGTATTTGAAAAAAAGATGGTGTGTGTCAATATCCAGGTTTCAAATAATGAGTAAAAGTCAATGGTGAAATTAATGGAATATAAAAATTGTTAGCAAAGTAAGTGAACAGAAAGGCCATGTTTCTGAATTCACCATAAAAAATAATGCCCCTTCAGCAAAGATACCAGATTTTATTTTGAAGTACATGTTGATAAAGAGTAAAAATTCTTTTACTAGTTTAAAAAAAGAACTATCTGGTTGTAAATGAGCATTGCTTGGAGTAGTACCTAAATTGTGGTTACTGCATAGCCTTTGAGGCTCTGTTCCATCTCATGTAGTGCCTGTGTTGCCTTGCTGGGGTGTCTGTGTCTGAACTGTGTAGTCATCCCAGCCACTTACAGGTTTCATTTGACAAGCCTGCACTGTATAACACCATGTATCTATACATTCACGTGTTTTCTAGGCAGTTTTCTGTGGACCTCTGGGCTAAAATATTTCATGAACAAAATCCTAACTGCAGACCTAGTGAGACACACAGCAAGAAGGAGGAATCATTTGTGTGTGTGTGATGACTGGGGCTGTTCTGCAGACACTGGTCCCGTGCCTGCTGGGGCTGCACTGGCTGAGTAGTTCCCTTCCAACTTACACCTGCTAGATGGAGGCAAGTTACTTGGTCAGTGTGTTACATGGTCAGTGTGTGCTTCCTGTGATGGATGTTGCCAGTTTTTTATTATCTCAGAGCAGGTAACATCTAGTATTTTTCTCATATGCCAATAATATTTTATTCATTTTTTTCTGAAAGGTTCACCAAACAGGTGAATGTTGGCATATTTCAATAGAAGCAAATTGAGTCAGTAAAAGTAAGGTCACTTTATGCAGACAGAGAGTATGTGCTGATACTACTCTGTGTTGGAAACTGATATTGTCAGCTATAGAAACCTCTGCTTCTGCTGCAATTCTTTCTGCTCATCCTGCTGTGCATCGCCTTCAGTTTGCATCTTACATATATGTTTCCATAGAGTGGAGGTGTTATTCATCAATTACTAGAGAGAATTTTGAGTACCTCCACCCCTAGAGTTTATGTTGATAGTTAGTAACAAATCTCAAGTAATAAAAATCCCTGTCAGTTGAAGTATGATCAGAACTTATGCATAGCACATTCTCATCGAGCCCCTCTAGTTTTTCAGCACACTGGTATTTAATTAATGTGTCATTTCACCCATGGAATTATATATAGTTTACCTTTGATGGTGTTGTAATCTTGGAGTGGTTTTAGGGGATTATAACTGGATTTCCAGTCCTGCATCCTTATCAAAGCTTCAAAATACTTTGTCATTGGAAGAAAAAAGAAAACCTAATGCAGCTCTAAAGTCCCAGAGGGATTTTACTGGTCAGTCCACTACAGACATAGCTTATTTATGTTACCTAGGAATGAAGAAAGTGCAAATGGTAGCAGAACCCTTTAGTGGAACTTATATAAATATTTCAGTTACTTTTAAGAGTGAGTCTTAAGGAAAGATTTTATAATAACGTTGAATGTATTTGCTCGTAACTTCATATCTAACTAATGAAAATGGATAAAGGTTAAATGGTTTTATATTATTTTGTGGCACAGGAGATTTTGTTGGAGAAAGTTCATTGGTAATTCGACCAAATCTTGAAAGTTTTAGTTTCTACTTTGAGCTTTAGCTTCAGGTTTGGTCTCCTGACACCTCCGACTGTAGCTTTTGTCCGTCCTGTAAACAAGCACGATGAATGCACTTTACATTCTAAAATAGCATTGTAAAGGTTTCTGTTAGTATGTAGCCATAGTGAGCATTACCTTCCTAAACATAGCCAAGCTCTTTGTGCTTTACAAAAACAAAAGAACCTTTAGACCAGATCCTGTGAATAATAAGCTAATTCAGAGGAAAAATAATTGAATTATACGTTAATTGCTCTTGGAGCTGTAGTGGAGTGATTGTACTCTGGTCTTAGATGTGTAATGCTTTTTTAAATGGCTCAAAGAATGATGAAACTATGATCCAAACAACGTGTTAAAGACAAACACAAGGGAAATATTAGGTTTAATGAGGTTACACTGACACGAGGCAAGAAAAGGATGTAGCTAATTGCTTGTGTAGAGCTTGATTGTACCTCTCAAGTTAGGAGTCAGTCCATTTTGTAATTCTGTGATGGGTAGTATGGTAATAATCTGTGATTATTACAGAATCACAGGATGTTAGTGGTTGGAAGGGGCCTCAAAAGATGATCTAGTCCAACTCCCCTGCCAGAGCAGGGTCACCTAGAGCACATCACACAGGAACGTGTCCAGGCAGGTTTTGAATGTCTCCAGTGAAGGAGACTCCACAGCCTCTCTGGGCAGCCTGTTCCAGTGCTCTGTCACTCTCACACTGAAAAAGGTTTTCCATATGTTTGCATGGAACCTCCTATGCTCCAGCTTGCACCCATTGCCCCTTGTCCTGCCTTAGTGTACTTCAATTTTAATGACAGTATCCAGTATACTATGTGCCTATTTTTAAAAAGAAACACAAATTTTGTGGGCCAGAGCCTGAAAAACAGTAAATTGGTGAGACTGGTGTAGCTTAGCTCATTAAATTGTTATTTCTGAAAGCTTTAGTCTCCCAGTTTCTTATTTGGCATAATACTCAGTATTGGGAAAAAAAAAACCACCCAGAATGTAACACATGCATATGTAAAATGGTTGTCTTTCCAATGGAGATAGCAGATCAAATTCTGCCTCGATGTGTGATACTAGTAAGGGGTGATTAAAGATATTAGTGAACCTGGTGCACAGTATTGCTAAATAGTTAATCAGAAAATAATGCAAACAATGAACAGTTGCAGCAGGGATGTATAAAAAGCGTAAACCCTGCATGGTGTTACAAATACAAAACCAGAGCATCTTTAGATATCAAATACCTTTATGGTTCTTTAAAAAGTGAGATTCTAAAAAGTATTGCAGGTACATAGCAGGGTGTGTTTTTTTGTTTGGTTAGGATTTTTTCCCCCAATATGGGTTTGTGAAGAAACTAGTAAATTCGTCTGATAAAGTCCTTTTTTTTGGCTATGTGCTACAAATGGGGCAAAAAAAACCCCAGGAAGATAATATGGAATCCTTTAAAACAAACAAACAAAACAAAACAAACCCCATACACCAGAAAACCATGCAAAGCCAGGAGATAATTCAGCGAGAAATCTGATATAAAAATTCAAGAATAATTATGTGAAAAATTGTTTTGGTTTGATTTTGGCTTTGTTGTTGGTTTTGTTGGTTGGTCTTGGTTTTGCTTTATTTTTTCCTAGCACTCAAGCACACATCACATGTAAGTACATTCTAGGAAGACCCTGAAATGAGCTGCTTCCCTCACTGCCACAAGCAATATAAATGAAGATTTGTTGTCAATGACATTGGGAATCTGAGTGTGTTAAAAATGTTCCAACAAACAATACCTGCCCAGCAATTTCTCTCGTGTTTATAGCATGTTGGGTATTCCCTGCTGTCTTTATGAGAGTCAGAAAGCAAAGGAGCTGCTCTGACACACAGCACTTCCTCTGCCAGGATGGGTTTTCCATGGTTTGATTTGCTTTGCTTCTTCCATGTTTCTTGTCTCTCTTTCACACCTGCCTGTCTGTTTTGATTTGTGCATCCTGTCCCATTTTTATATGTAACAAGCAACTGCATGAATGCTGGCTGGCTAAAAAAGCAGCACCATTTGTTGGATAAGAAGCATCATCTCTCAGTCTAACACTTCCTTTTTGGCAGGGGGAAGGAAGTTCATGTAGAGTGTATTTATCTTGGCTTCCCTGTGCCTTACAGAGAAGGGGCAGGAGGAAAAACAAGTGAGTTTCCACCAAGAAAAGTCCTGTTATTTCCAGATCTGACAGCCCTTTCAGGCTGTGCTTTGGCAACACATCAACTTCATTGTGAAGAAGTCATTTTGACCTCCTCAGGATAGAGATTTATGAAAGTACAGTTCCTGCTACAGTTTTCTAGATTGCATCAAGGCAAGTGCAGAGCTTGGTGCTCAAACACTTGCTTTAATTGACCTGATCTGGTGTTAGCAATAATCCCCCTTTGGATGGAAGTGTAAGTCATCTCCAGAGGTCCTTTCCTAAAGATATATCTGTTTGCACCCTTTCCCTATAAACAAATCCCTTTGTGATTTTGCAGTAGCTTCAATCCATACCAGTGGATGTGCAGCCCCTATGAGAACAGGCATGTATGGGGAAATGGCTTATAGAAGCTGTAGTACACTTAAGGTTATTCAGTCCTAAAAAATAGACCTATATATATATATAAACATACAAATATTTTTTTTTAAAGTAATGGAGTTCTAAATTTCTAGATGATGTAATTTGATGGTATTTCATCCTACCTTTTCATCAGAGCCTTGTAAATAATTTTGAGAAAGAACCTTTTTCATTTATTAATTTGAGCAATACTACTTTCTTGTACCCCTGCCCTGAAAGTAAACATTATTATACTCAGTGGTCACACTTCTTAATAAATGCAGATTTCAAAAATACAATCACCTGTCAATTTGTCTTTTAAAGTGTAGACCACTTGAGACAATAAAAGCAGAAGAGGTTGCTTTAAGCCGCTTTCTTTAAAAGCAGTCTAGTAAGAACAGATTTTTCTGAGGATAGACTCTATGTCCTTGACCTCAGGTGGCCTTTGAAGGGTGATGCTGCCATCCCTAACTTGGAGGACGAGCTGCTCTGCTGTGCTCTTGGAGAGCAGTTGGCAATTGCAGCATTGCTGCTTATGCCTTATGAGTGCTTATCCACCTGGATATGTTCTGTGTCAGACCAGTGGCTTATCTAACCTGGTATCTTGCTTTGCTTTCTTGTGAGAAAATTTGCTGATAAGCCTGTGTTTGCTGTCAGCATGTTTGCAGAGGAAGGACACGGTTGTTTCAGAATGAACTTTGTTGTATGTAACCAATGTCAGAAAGTGTTGCTAGAGATTTTCCTCTTCTGGAGACCTCCTGCCTGACCTCGGTCAGCTCTTTAGATCTCATCTGCAAATGGCACAAGCATAGTCTTAAAACCTAGTCTGTGAGCAATATGTCTGACTGCATATATTAATTTTGTGTCTCCAGTGCTTTATAAAATGAGACCAAGAATTTTTCTATCCTACAGTTTGTAAAGTAGGGACAGAAATACTTGCTTTCTATGCTATGTTCCTTTCCTCATAAATAATCTTGTTTACCTTTCAGTCACGGAGCTCAGTTCTTTCTGATGTATTATGCTTTTCTTTTTAGTGTCTTTTTTAGTTTGCAAATGTCCTATGAAGAAGTTCTTCATGTATTACAATTATTTTTAAATGATTTAGAAATTTGTCTTTTCATGCTGTCCTAGCTGCAGTAAAGACTCTCTCTAAATAATCAGTTAATCATTCTTTCCTGTACTTAAAAGTTCGTGTAAAAGAACCAAGAGGAAATAACATTTGCTGGAAATCTTTTCACAGCAAAATGTTTGCATGTATAAATACATGCTGAGAGGAACATGATGTGTATAAATACAATTAGATTATTTTCCTGCAAGATCCAATTACTGAGGATTCATGTAGTATATAGTAAAATGCTTAAATACTATTTTGGAGAGCTGACTCACTGTGCTTTCGCCTGTAATTTGCTGCTGGGTAGTTTGTCACATATTTAATATATAACTAATTTTTTCAAGATTAGCAACGTGCATCATGCACTATTATCAGATAGCAAAATCTTTCTTTACATTTGGTCTCATGCTCATCTACAAGTGGTGGCCACATATATCAGCTGCCTCTGAACTTTCCCTGGTCATACCTCATTTGGTAGTATGTAGTGTTTTCCTACCATTTGACCTTCTCCTTCCCTACTCCCTAAACATTTTAAAGGCTCTTTCTCAAGTATGTCTTGAGCAATGAAATAATAAAAATTGGAATTCTGGCCTATCTTTAATTTTCTTATCCTTCCGTAATATTACAGTGCTATTAGACTGTGATGGCTTTGAGAATTTCTCTGATGGGGTGTCTGGAAATGCTTAATTTCTGTTTGGTTTTGAGAGGAATTTCCACTCTCATCTGTTCTGTTACAGATTCTGGGTTTAGACAGGACTATTCAAGACACATCTAACCCTTGTGTTCAGCATGACTGTACCCTTAGTTTCCCACTTGCAAACAGGGTTAGGAAGTGTATTTTTTTGAAAGTTATGAAGCTGAAATAATAATACATGAAGCTCAAATGCAGAACTGCACTTCTAATGCTCTACTGATGCTGTTGTGGGGGAAAAAAACAAACCAAAACACCTGTAGATCTCTAGGGCCAAGGAGGAGGTATATACATCAGAATCTATACCCTCCACCCCATGTACTTTGTACTTGCTTAGTTTGTCAGAAAGAAATTTTAAAGTTACATCTAGTAGAACTGAGCTCACCTATGTTGATTTTAGTATCTATTTATAGGACATATAGAAATGGTTAGAAAGTGTTCAGAAGAAAGATGCTGGGGATGTAAGATAGAGGAATGTATGCCTCTTGATCCTCCCATAAGGAATTTTTGTTTGGTTGCTGGATTGGCACAATAACAAGGTCTCAACTTCATCTTCTCAGAATGTATTTTCATTACTGAATCCAGTGAGAATGAAAGGATTTTGGGTTGTTGGTCCATCCTTCAGAAGCTCAAGTTTCAAACAGACATAACAATCTCCAAAAATGCACAAAACCTTAGATTTGTTTCTCTATGTCATAAACATTAAGCAAAATTTTGCCACTTAATGGCAGTGGGATAGTGGTTAATAGGATGAAAATGCCAATGAATGCCAGTTTTCAGTTCCCTTTCTCTGTTTTCATTTCTGGCACTTCTGGGTTTCATCTGAGCCATGGCCACATCAGAGTTTACCATATGACCTCTACTGAAAGGACTGGTATTCTGGGAGTTGTTTCCATCTTTGTCTTTCCCTCCTGCCTTCCTTCACAGTTGCCTCTCAAAAAATTCCCTTTTCTTCTTTGCAGGTATTCAAGGACATCTCTATCATTATTTTTTTCCTTATTTTGGGGAAAAGCAGTAGAAAATGCTGACTGTAGCAGTAAAGACTTTCTTTTTTGACACAGCCTGTTCAGCTTCCTTGCCACTTTTGACCCTGCCCTTAAACTCGGAAACTTGCAACTATAGGCATGAATGGTTTGTTTTATTGCACAGTGAATGATCCTTCCAATAAGTGGGTGGGAATTGAGAACATAGGAAGATACCTTGAGTATCACAAGTCCACAAACTTGGAAGTGTTTTCAGACATTAGGTAGGTAATGGTAAAGCTGCCTTTTGAAATAAGATTTACAAAGAGGCAATTATATCACATGATATAGAAAAAATAAGTCTGTGTATGCTTGCATTTAATACCATTTTACACTTGCAGAGATGGTACAAAGGTGCCTGGTACAAAGGTGCCTGCACACACACAAATGTTAAATAGTTAATGCTGCATTTGCCACAATTTTCTAATGCAGCAGAGGTCTTCTCTCTGGGTACATCTTCCATTCCCTTAAATGGGGTCACCAGTGGAACAGTTCATAATGCTTAATAACACACTTAACCAGTGATGCAGTCTTCAGAATCCTGAAATTGCTTTTTTCTTCTCTAAAAGCATGACCTGCCAGTGCAGCCTTTGTCCTGATGCTCCTGGCAGCTCAGGATGTGAGCGCAGATGTTCTGCAGGCATCAGGAGGAAGCAGCCTCATGCTGTCAAAGGCATTTCATTTGCTGCAGAGCAGTGTCTGCTTTGAAGGAGAATAATTAAGGTGTTTTGTTCATTTTGAAAGGGGTTCTCAAAATTAAGGCTGTGTAATTCAAAGCTTAATAAGGGGCTAGGTAGGTATGCATGAGGTGTGAGCATCTTATTAAATTCACAGCTATGTACCACTTCTGACATTCAGTGTTAAGGTTAGAACCTAACTTTAGGCAGCCACTTTAATGGTGATGGTTAATATGGTTAAAGCTGTTAAAAATACCACAGTGGATCTGAGAAGCTACCTGGGTGTTCTAGGGCACCTTTGCTGAAGTACTTATCCTGAGATAGCTGTTAAGGTAAATGCTGTTCTGTTCACTGCTATGTTATACCTGCAACACGAAGATACTGTTATTTCTGCATCACACAGAGCTCCTATTTGAAGTTGTCATCCTACAAAGATGAGAGAAATGTTTCCATTAAGTTTGTTTAGTTCTTCAAAGCTGGATGGACAAATTATTTGTTTGTTGATAGTTGTTTCTAGTTTTACTGTAAGTAAATCAGAATCTACAGTGTTGGTACAGAAATCTCCAGATTAAGGGTCTGTGTGATGCAAAGGAGTCAGTAATTCCTTGCCAACTTGAAGTCTGTGAATTTAATACTCTGCAGTGTCAGACTGCATCTTGTTAGGTAGTTGCACAGCCACTGCTGTTCCTGTTCCTGAGGGTGTGGACCACTCTCTTTTCCACTTATGCTTCCTATCACAGTGACAGTGACAGCAAGTATGGCAAAGTGCAATAAAGCATGCGAGGAGTATAATTCAGTTGTCTTTTAATGCAACTTGACAGCTGCTGGCAAAGCAGGCTGAAATGGTGTTCTTGGAGACTTCTGCTACAGATCACCATCTGAAAAAAAATCCCAATCCCTGCAGCTCCTTCATACAGAATATATTTAACTCTGGTCTTTTTTTGTGAGGAGTGCCATATTCTTTTACTGAACTAGCTCTTTGTAATGCTTGCTAATTCTCCACAATTTTGCCTGTTTATGAATGAAAATTTCAGAACAGCAACAATATTCAGGCTCATGTTATTTACTATAGCTGTACAGTATAGTATTACCATTTCTATTGGTGCAAAAGGGCATTTTTATATAGCTAATTTAATAATATATAGCAGCACTAATTCTCAAATAAGAGCTGAAGTACATTTGCAATCTGATATTTTAACTTGCTGACCTGAAGAAAAAAAAAAGTTAGCTTGTGATAGAAACACACTCCACCCCATATTTTCATTTTCTGTCTTCAGAGATGAGTTAAAGCCATAAAGAGGTAAACACTTCCTTTCTGGCTGTCATCAGAAGCCACAGAGTCACAGCATGACTGAGGCTGGCAGGCACCTCTGGGGACTGTCTATTCCCAGGGCCCTGCTCAGAGCAGGTCACCCAGGGCTGTATTATCTTCTTTATGGTTTCACTCTGATGTTTTGATTATATAGCAATGTACTAACTGAGTAGGCATATTTAGGCTTGTTGCTCTTCTTGTTGTGTACACTGCTAGATCTACTTGTGAATTTTTCAGCTTTCTGTAACTTTGAAGCATCATTTCATGATAGCATTTGTGTTTATTAGGGGATGTGGCATAATCTGAGACTCGGGCTTAGCTGTTTCTGGACCACTTTGTGTCCTTATGGAAACCACATCTGTTTTCTTTGTTGATCCTCCCCAGCAAATTTCTTTCCCGTTTAGGTTTTGGTGTTTCTGGTGCATGGGTGAGGATGCTTTGAGGGGCTAAGGGATGGGGGGTGGGTGGGGGATTGAGCAGTGAAATACTGATCACCTCTTGGAGATTATCTGCTGCAGTGTGTGGAAAGTAAGATGTTTGCCTTAGAGACTAGTCAAGCCTTGTTTAAGTCTATAAATACTACTGAACATGAATCTCTCATCTTCAATTCTTAGAAAAGGTGCTTTTTGTGAGTGAGCAATTCTATTTCAGCAACTTCTTGACACAGGCAACTAAGGCTTTTGCTGTTTGACAGGGATTGATGGCCCAGCTGCTTTTCAAGATGATGTTCAGAAGATTGGAAGTCAAGTGCAGATTCTCACTGTTGGACAGTCTAGCCATGATGAAGATGATGGAGAGAAAATGGCAAGTGGCCAACAACAGCAGAGCAAACAAGATCTTAGAACAGCAATGCAGAAAAAAGGTAAGTAGCCAAAGCTGCCTTCATGTTCTTATTGCTTGCTTAAGGAACATTGACTCCTTCTTCTTTTCTCACTCTCAGCCCTGGCCTAAGCAGAGATTGTTACTCTGTTTCTTCTTCTCCTTAGAGCCTGTTAGTCTCTGTGCTAATATATTAAAAAAAAAATAAAAATGAAGTTCTCTGTTTTCCTAAGGAACAAGAGCTCTCCAGGCTCTCAGGGACATGGCCTTCCCATCTGCAGGCAGTGCAGCTATTAAAGTACCAGGCAGATGCTAATGCTCATGTCCATCTGTTCACAGTTTTATATTGTACAATTCTGAAATCACTGAAATCACTTGAGGGTTAAAAAAAGAATATGAAATACCAACATTCAAACTAGAATATACATTTCAGTTGTGTTGTCAGTTAAGGATTATTCATTTTTCACAATATAGGCTCATGCTTGCAGAGGTGAAAATTGTCTTAACTGTGTGTGCAGCATTTCCCAGGCATAGTCCTCAGAAGTTAGGGAATAATGTTTTTTCTAGAGGGCTGTATTATTTGGGAGATTGTGTATGTACACATTCATGCATCTGTCCCTTCCTTCCTGTGCTGTTGTTATCTCTCATTAGAGGTTAACTGTAGGAAGGGGGGGGGAAAGATCCTAAATTGCTCACAAAGCTTTTTCTGAAGTCATTTGCTTTGGAGTTGTTCTTCTTCAGTGTACAGCTTTTGAAGCAAAGATGGCTCAAGCCAAGAGTGCTCTGATGCTTTAAGAATAAATTCTTTGTGTATAAAGAGCAAGATGTAAGTGCAAACTTGACTCGTGTAGAATAGACTATTCATACCTAAATGCCTGCCTCTTGTCTGCAGGGCAGTTCTCACCAGGATTCATTTTTTCTGGGACATTACTCTGCAGATGTGAGCAACTTCAACTGAAATGGACAGATTTTCTCTAAGTGTGGTATTTCCTGGGCATTTGAGTCGGAGGGATGTTGGCAGGACTAACAAATTCTGATCTGTGTGGTGATTGTGTTGCCTTAGACCATGGCTCAGAATATTTAATTGTCAGGCGTGCTACTTGCTAAAGCTGATTGACTTAAAAACTATCAACAGACTTCTCAAATTAGGTCAGAACACTCAGATTTTTACTCTGGGGAACATTTCTATTTTTGATGTTTTTTTCCAAGTTAAGATATATTTTGATTCTCCCCAGTTTTTTGTTTATTTATTTTTTTTTTTAATAGAAGCAGTGAGGGTTTTGTTTTGATTTGGTTTTGGTTTGCTTTGGGACTTCATATTCTTAAATATATGATAGTACCCTTTTCTATGCAGGTCTGAGTATAGTCCTGATCAGAACAGACTAAGAGTGGCTCACTAGGATGCTACAAGTCTGGAGAGGGGCTTTTTTATTTTCCAATGGGAATGCTGAGGTTTACTTATTTTTGCTAACAACAGAGCTATGCCCTCTGAGACACAAAGAAAGGTATTAAGACAAGACTGCAACTTAGCAGCATCTCCATAAAATATTGTTACTATATGCATATGGTTTGCCACTTGATAAGGGCAAAAGAGGCTTGTTAGAAAGTTTTGGGCATCCCGGTGTTCATGGGAAAGTTTATGTAGAGCTAAGGTTTTCCATGTGGGTCCCACTGCTGCTCCAGTGCTTGCAGCATGTCCTTCCTGGCATATTCCCATTGGTCTGAAAAACATGTAGAATTGCTGTCTGCCACCAGTCCTTCTCTTGCATGGAATAGGAGCAAAAGGAGAAGATAAATGCTCACTGGCCTAACGAGAAGGGCTGAGTCCCACTGGATTTGCATAGCCCTGATTTGTGCTCATTCTGCTCCTTGACTGTAACTGTGGTGAGAGGCCTCTCTCAGTACGTGTCTGTCCCCTGTCAGTCAAGTTCTGTTACATGACAAGAGGTTATGGGCTACCTGACTGTGAAAAGAATATGCTGCTTACAAGAAAATGCCAAATGTTTTATCTGGTTTCTCCATCTGTTGGAAATTGCCATGCTAAAATAATTTTCTTGTTACAGGAAATATTTATCCTTTTGATTTCAGAAGTCTTAATACGCAGAGTTCCTCTCTGGCAAGTTAGTCACTAGAACAGAGCCAGACTTCTATAGGTTTTAATACTGAATAACTAGCATAGAGTTTTCACATTTATCAGTTTCCTCCATATCTCTGTAAAGACGTGGAATGAGCAATTTGGTCTCAATTCCTCTTTACCACCTGAAGGTATCACTATTTTGAGATTTAGGGAAGGAATAGACTTGATTCTTGGTTCCAAGAACAAAACAGGAGCTCTCTGGAGCATTCTTCCCCACAGGTCATGAGGATAGACTTTTCTGTGGCTGGAACAGAATTTCCACCACCAGAATATTGGTGGTGAAATGGTGAGCACTGATGTAAAATAAGCTGATTACGTCTGTGTGTATGTGAGTGTGGCTTTATTGCACAGCTGCCAGCTGAGGAGATGGGCAGTCTCTGTTACCCATGTAAAGTTGACTGGAAGGTGGTTGTCATTATTAAGGAAAAATGCTTGTGATTAATAATGAGTGAGATCTACAGGCTTTGGGAATATCTATTGACCTGTGAACTCAGGCCTTCCTTGCATAACCAGATTTTACTGATACATTTTTGCTATCATGCTGTGTGGTGTGTGTTCAGACTGAGGGAACCGAAGAAGTGGATGATGAGATGATGAGACCATTGATGGTGCAGATGAATCAAATACAAGCATTGCATATACTTCTATTTTACTTTTCTACAGTCACTCTTACTACTGTGCTGTTCTTTCAATATCCAGCGTGCATCTGGTGTTAAAAGCTATTTTAAAGGGATATGCACTCAAGTTACTGGAAGCAACAATAACATAAAAAGTATTTAAATACTTTTTTTGGTGTCTTTTTCTCATTCTGTTCCAATATTTGAGCTGAAGAAAACCACTACTATCTCTAATTTTTATATTTTTGTACATGAGTTTGGTTCAGTCTCTGCTTGTTGCAGACCAAACTCATATTCCAAAAGACTCAGCTGCATGGAAGTCTCTGTGCACACCCCTGAAAGTCCCAGAACAGTTTGGAGAGCCTGAGAAAGGTTATGAGGGCACACTGGAGACAGGGATTTAGGTAGAGTTTAGGCCATCTGAATATGAATTTGGATACATTTTGCAATATTGTTGAACAAGTATTTGTGTAGAATCTGTCTGTGTCATTTGTGTTGATCAGTTTGGGGTTTTTTGTGTTAGAATTCAAAAGTAGGCCAAAAGCCCAGCATGCAGGGAACACTGTGCGCAGAAGGGTTTGTGACAGAACTGTTCAGCATGGATGATGTTTTCTGAAGCTTCAGTTTTGTGATCCAGGGCTTTTTTCCTTTATTCCAAGTACTAAAAAAAGAAAGCAGGTACAAGGAGGTAGAAGTTGAATTTGATTGTGCAGAAGGGTAAAATGTTCATAGTGGAAAATTCTGGCAGCAGCCTTATGGCCCCATCCAGTAAGCCTTTAGCCCTGTGCAGAGTCCTGTTGGCAAGTTAGGCTTGTTCGCTCAATTAAGGGTTTGTGGAATCAAGCCCATGGATTTTTTCCTTTCCCAGATCCCCATGCAAATACATCCTGGTCCTCTTCCACCTCCCAATCCAGTCTTGTCGCCCTGGATCATGTTCCTGGTAAGTACGGAAGGAAAAAGTTAATTCTGCCCGTGCTGCTTGGCTCTGGGAGTCTTTGCATTTCATTTATCCTTCTGCATTGGACTTACCACTAGAGGGAAATTCTGGACCAAGTGTTTCCTTTAATTTTTATGGTGGTATTTTTTTTTCAGGAAATATATTGCACAGTTAGCTTCTAGTATGTGAAACTTAGAGTTTGAACCTGAGTATGGGGTGGCTTCATCTGCATGATACGCCTTGAAAAACTAGGTCTGGCAAATGTCCCACCATTGATGCTTTCTGCTGCTAAGTCCTATTTGATGTTCAAAGTTGTGTCTCCCTTTGAAATGTCTGAGGTTTTGAATTATTGTAAAGTCAAATTTCTAAGTGCTGCAAGGCAGTTCTTTTGGCTGGGGCTGATGCTGTTTTTTACATGAAATAAATATGCATGAGAACATTTCCTTGATATGAATGTTTCTTCTTGGTCTAAGGTCTGCTCTTCATCAGGTCACAGAGGAACAGATAAAAGTGTGCTGGAGAAAGGCTCATCTTTTAATTGTTAAGGTTTTCAAATGGCTGTGATAAGTTGTCCACTCAACTATTTCAGGTTTAAGATTTTATTTTGTGTTTGAAGTACGTGATTGGTTTCAGAAGATCTGAATTCAGTTCCTTACTGGGTATTGCTCCCGTATGACTGGCTAACTCAATCTTCCCTGGGGAATGGAAACCATTATATTTCCTTTCTCATCTGCTGAAATGTTCTGGCTTCTCAGGGCACTGTCTCACCCATGAATTTGTACACTGCCTTGCACAGGGAGCCCCCCTCTCACACACCTACTCTCACCTGTGAGCCTAAGGGTGCAACAGTGTAACGTGATAGTTTACAGCAAGTATGGACAGCTTTAATGTATTAGTATTTAATATAAATGCACTGCTTTCTCCCCAGGCATTTCAAGCAGCATGAATTTTGATGAGGAAGAGGATGAGGAAGATGAAGACAGCTCCAGTTCTTCACAATTAAACAGTAACACCCGACCTGGTTCTGCCACGAGCAAGAAATCCAATAAAGTAAGGGGCAAGTGCTGACGGAGGGCTATGCAGGCTGCTAGGTACTAGTCTGTGATTTCAGAGTGCAGTCAGGAGAAGCCTGGCTTTCCTGTTTTGTTATTAATAAACACTAGAGTATCTCCAAGGTGATTTACTGTAATACCTCTCAGGGTTCACAGGAACAAGCAATGAAAGTAATGACTTAGAGAAAAGATAGCAAAAATTGTCTGAATTTGAATTAAGAGAAAGGTAAACAGCAAGTAGTTATGTTTCTGCCTCTTGAAAGTGCTCAGAAGGATCTTGTGTTTCTATTGCTTTTTTCTGAGCATTTCCCCACCCTATTCTCATGGATACCCTCTGAACATAAAATAAGGCATTGGCTTGTGCAAATATTTCACTGCATAAGCTCCTGCTTAACCAGCTGATGGTGCCCCACTCTTTTATATACTATACTGCATCCTCATCTCTGTTATATCTCTATCTAGTTTAATCTGTCTGTCCCCATCCCATTTCTTCCTTTCATGGAAGACCATCACTGTTCTTGGGTATGGCCTGTGTGGTGAGATGGGAAGGTGTGAAGAAGGGTTGGCTTTGTACCAATACAGCCTCCTCCCTGCCTGTGCAGCCACCCTGTTCTGCTTTGCCAGGTGTGTCTGTATGCTGAGCACCAGTGGCACAGGGAGCTTCTCCCTGGGCCTTTGGTAGCCAAGAGCTTGACTCACTGGATGGGGAGAGATCTTTAGCTTGACAAGCTGCCTTCAAGGCTGCTAAGGAATCAGAATGAAGCAGACAATTTGTCCCTTGTATTTATTTTTTTTTTTTTTAATGCAGCTTCCATCAAATGTCATTCCTTGGTGCATATAAACTTGCTGAGGAAACCTGAACTTTGCTTACTGTTTTAGGAAGCAGCCTCAGCCCCCAGTCCTTCCACAAATGAGCCTCTCATAGATGTTGATGACCTGGAGGAATTTGCCGTAAGACCTGCTCCACAGGGTGTCACTGTCAAGTGCAGAATCACAAGAGACAAGAAGGGAATGGACCGAGGGATGTACCCTACTTATTACCTCCACTTGGAAAGGGAGCATGGTAAAAAGGTCATAAAATAACTTGAATGGCATACCAGTTGCATCTGAATATAAAAAAGATTATTTAAAAGTCTGGAGAAGTCTTGCAAAGAAAAATATAATCTTGTATTTTAAATATATTTTCACTTTCATGGAGATCTCTCCTACAGTCTTCCAAAAGCAAAACAATAATATCACTGCCTTCCTTCATATTTCAAATCTTTGGCCTTAAATAATCCATGCGTGGCACCTTTATGCAACATTCAGCAGTTGAGGCTCTCTGCATTCTGTTTGCAATTCAACTGGGAGAGCCAGAGCAACTTAGAATGATGCATTTAACAAAATCAAATTTAATTACTTAAACCATTAATAATGGACTGAGTGGTGAGAAGTCACTTTTCCCTTTCCAGATTTTTATTTGATTTTGCTAAGTCCCAAGAGACCTTTTGTTTCTTTGCTAATGATGCTAGAAGACAGAAAAATTGCCTATGGTTTCCTTATATCAAAGAAGAAAGTGGTGTGTCCTAACCCCTTTGGTGTTCTAGAATGTGTTTTTTTGCACTGCTTAGGTGTTTCTGTTAGCTGGGAGGAAACGAAAGAAGAGTAAAACCTCTAATTACCTCATCTCCATAGACCCAACTGACCTGTCTCGGGGTGGAGAGAGTTTTATTGGAAAACTGAGGTAAAGGCTGGTACATCTAAGAATTTTCTTTGTATAATATAAAGTTCATTGGAAATTAAGAAGCATATAAGATGCTGTGGATTCTTAATTGGAGGCTTGACTACATCATGTGATAATGGTCTTAAAGTTCATCAGTATCCAAGGCGTGTTTTCAAAATGTATCAAGTATTTACAAGATCACGTTTTATTAAAAGTCGGTAGGACTGAAGCTCTTAAGTACTCAAAGGCCAGAGTTTCAAGGGTTTATGAGCACAACTTCTCTTAATGTCATTTTCAGAAGTGTGTGAGTAGAGTATGTGTAGCCTCTGTTGATAAAAATACCTTGGAATGGAAGTTCTGTCTGTCTGAAAATCTCTTTTGTTTTGCCCATTTCTTGAGATCCTAATTAGAGTTATTTACAAGTAGTGGAATCCTTTCAGAACCACTTATTTCTTCTCTGTCACCCCTTCATACATCAGGCTGTTGTTACCTATGTGGAGCCTCTCAAATGTATGTTTTGATGGTCTGTGCCTGAGGAAAGGGCTCGTGCTGCCAATTGTCATTTGCCTGCGTGGACCTTGGAACTTAATGTGCTATTTATTGGAGTGCAGACACAGAATTAAGATAAAGTGGGCTTAGTATGTTCTAAGTTGTGTTTTGTGCTTCTTGCTGTGATTTCCATTTAAATAGGAAAGACTGATCATACTTACAACTCTATGAAAATCACTCCCTGTATTCTAATGGAGTTAGTAGTTGGGTAAGAAAGCAGATAGTTTTCTAGAGAGTAAACATATTTTTAAAACCAAGCAAACAAAAAAAACCAAACAGCCCCACCTGTGTGTTTTCATATTACTTTCTTGAATTCTCTAGTTTGCAAGATGTCATGAGAAGTCTCCAGTGTAATAATAAGGAACCTTTACTATACCCTGCTGTACTAGACCTTTGCATATTTCTTATGGCCTTTAATCCAGGAGCTGCCATTTAGTTAGGATTGGAATTAACAACTATGTGTACTTGTTACTGTCTTTGCTTTGGGGCTACAGTGCAGTAAAGGGTAAATATCTCAGGCAGCTTTACTGACAAATGATGACTGGATTTTCCTTTTTTTTTTTTTTTTTTTTTTTTGATAGATCAAATCTTATGGGAACTAAGTTTACAGTTTATGACAATGGAGTAAATCCAATAAAAACAACATCATGCCTGGAGGCGACTGTCCTGCGTCAGGAGCTGGCTGCTATTTGTTATGTAAGTGCTGCTCGTGGGCAAAATACACAAGAAAGGGCAGTTCAGTTTCCAAAACTCTCCAGCACAGAGAATTTCCTTCTCACTTAAGATTATGTATATCAGTATTCATACTGTGATATAATCAAACAGGTCGTCTTCGCTAGAGCAAACCAGGAAATTCAGTGGAAAGCAGAGGTGAAAGATGTGCTTAGAAACAAGTTTCCCAGTTCTTGTTTTTGGTCAGAAGGTGTTGGAGCCTTGACATAACCTGCTGGAAGGGGTAGGGTGCTTCACAGCCTGCAGGTACCATCCAAGGGAGCCTCCTGAACTGGAAAAGTTGTGCATATGGAATTACTGCACTAAAGTAAGGTTTGTAATGGCATTTTGAAGGAGGCTTCTGATCCAAAACACAGGTAGCTGGACAGCTATGTCTGCAGAAATGCCTGAGGGACAGGGTTAAAAACTCTCTAACTCCTTTTTAGTAGGAAAAACCCCATACAAAACCCAAATGGAATTCAAAATTCAACTGAATGAGAGAAACCAGCCTCTTGTAGGGCAGTAAATATTATTTGACAGGAGCAGTGGAGACAATCAAGGCTTGAGACACAGTTGCTGTTGTTTCATGGTTACTGGATGACTGTTTTGGTGAGGATGTTCTTTCTGGCTTGAAATCTCTGGGCCCAAAGAAACTCTTCGTCAAAACTGTTACATACACTGCTAGATCAAGTTTTCTGTTTTCACCAACCAACAACTTCTGAAAAAATACCCAAGAACCACTTTTCCAAAAAGTTCCTGCCCAGCTCTAATCAAAGATGCCTGGAGCTCTGTCAGGTTGATGTCCCAGCAAATACCCTGCACCGAATGTGCTCCTGGATGCTCTTCAGGATGCAGGGAGCAATGGGGCTGGAAGCTTTCAGCACCCAAGTAGGAAAGCAGAAATCCTTCCTTTCCATGCAAAGTGCTGAGAGCATTGAGGGGTGACAGTATTAACTGTTACTTGATTATTTTCCTGCTGCTTAGAATGCAGGTTTTCCATGAGGATAGTGTAAATGGTGCATTTGTTTGCTTCTGCTGTTACTCAGGCACATGGCCTGCAGTTGCAGACAGACAGACAGACAGACACACACACACATCCCTCCATTTCTGTTGGATTTGAAACTTTCTGAGAATTTCAGAAAATTCAGCCAGCGGAATTTAACCAGAAAGTCCAGTACGTGATGTCAGTTTAAATTCCTTGGAGAACTTAAATGTTTCATAAAAAGTAATTTCACTGGTTTATATAGAAAGCCATTCCCTGGATCTGGACAACCAGTCTTCTGGTGAAAACTGCAAATGCAAGGAGAAAGCAAAATATTGTTTTAAAAAAATTTACATATTAAAAAATGTGGGCATTGCTTCTATCAACAACAATGACATTGTGTTGGTAGTGTTGGAGAGAACAGAACCAAGGCCCCTGCTTGAAGAATGTGGCTAAGATAAGCTGCTTTTATATGTCAGTTTTGAGATCAGCAGTTTAAAACTTGTATATTTGTATAAGAAAATTACTCTTTCCATTGATATTTTGATACTCCTGGAGAAAGGCAGCAGGCTTGCAGGTGTGCTATGGCTAGAGGACAGAGGGAAACAGGAATGATATTTCATTACTGGTCAGGTTTGCTAAAGTGAGATGATTGTTCCTGGCCACAGCAGAACCACAGCAAAGTGCCAGAAGGAGAACTCCCCTAACACCCTTGTCCCAAGGCAGCCTTTTAATCCCTGCCTTGAGATTTTTCCTGCAGGAAAAGAAAAAAAGAAAAAAAAGAAGAAAAGATAAACAATGCTTTGAAAGCACCACTATGTCTCTCAGCTCATCCAATCAAGTATCCATCTGGACAGCAAGCTGTACCCACTTCCACCAACTCACTGACCCTGACCTGCAGAATCACCTCAGCAGGTCTAGTTTATACAGGCAGAAGCTGTTGATGCATCTGCTGTTAACTGTGGGATGAACATGCTGAGAACTTTCATTGTGGAACTCACCTAAGGGAATTTTCAAGCAGCAGGAGTACAGTTGGTACAGGAACCCAGTTTCACCAGATGCTGTTGACCATTTTGACTCTCCCTTCTGATGACAGGCGGGTGTATTCATAACCCTGCAGCAGCACCTACTGGCTGCTTTTGGAATCGCTTGGCAAATTTATAGAGAAGCAGGGAGGTGTAACTGTACTGTAAAATTGCAACCCTGAGGAGGGGCTCTGTTCTTTCAGGCCTGCTGAAACAGCTGGGCTAAGGCACAGGGAGCAGCTTCTGGGCAGTACTGTCCAAGCCCTTAGCTGATTTAAAACACTGATGTGCTGGTTGAGTCAGTAGAGCTCTGCCAACTAACAACCCTTCTTTTGAGCTCCTCTGTAAAGCAAGACTGTCAGTGGCATTGAAATGGTGTGAAATCAGAACTTGGCCTAAGTTCCTCTAATAATGCCATTTGTAGTCTTGTATTTACACACATAAAATAGTGAAGGAGAAAAATGAAAGAGAAGCAGGTTAAGAGATGAGAGATAAGGGGAATTCATTTTATTTGGATGCAGCTAGATTGGAAAAGCCTGATCTTAATTAAAGATCCTCTTTTGCCCCTACTGTTTTTCTCATATATTCCATGCTCGTAGAATTTAAATTCTGTACCTTGATTTTAGCAAAAGGGTAGCATTTGCCAATAAAATGTTTGATATTATTGGTGATTGATGTAATGTGTAACTAGAAACCATCCCCTTATCATTTGACAGAAGTGTTTATTTTAGTGTTTCAGAATATATCTAAAGAATATAGTGCCATTTTTCAGCTATAATATTGCTTGTTGGGAGGGAAGTGATTCAGCACTGTTATTTAATTTTACCTTGAACAATGTCTTCAACCAGTCAGAATCTAAATTAACTGTATATGGCATAACTGCAGCTTGTTGAAAAGACGAGCTTGTAGGGCATTTTAGAGAAGACCAAAATCATCAGCAGTTAGTGGAAAATAAGCATAAGCATGAATCTTTTATTTGAAATTGTCCTCTGCTGTGCTTTTATAAAATCTGCTGGCAGTCATTTTAGTTTGAGTCTCACCATGGTGCAGAACCAACTGAAATGATAACATTGGTTTACTCTGCCAAAGGCCATGGCATAAATGATTAATGAAAAAGGTAGAATGTTCCCATTTATGTATATAGTTATAAAGAGATATGAATATACCTGGATTGCTTCAAGAGTATTCAGTAAAATAATGCAGTGGAATTTTTCTTGCATGCATAAAAATCTTTAATGAGTTTGCTGAGGAAACCAAGGCTGTTTCAAAGGTCTGATGGATGACAAAACTTCTGCACAAGTAAATTTTAGGCTAGTATTGTCAAATGTCTCCAGTCAGTTGAGATGTGTGGCTTTTTGCTTGTAAAGGTAGAGATCTTTTTTAAAAGTTTAATGTTCTTTACATTTAGGACACGTTTATTCAATATATAAAAGCAGAGGCTTATGAATGTCCCAGTGGTAGAGCCACACCAGCTGAAGCCTTGGGGGTGCCCAGTAGGCATATTGTGGTTTGTTGCTGGGAATAGTGCCAATGGGAATTTCCTTCTTGAGATTACTTTGTGTGTGCCCACAGCCCTTCACTTGGGAAAGGTAGAGGGGGAAAAAGTGCAGGGAACTGGAAAAAAAAAAAAAGTACCACAAAACACGAGGAGATGGATATTCAGGGATGTCCCTGTTTAGTGATATCTTTAGCATTTACTGGAGCTAATGCTAAAACACACAGTCAGATTTCACTCAGAGAAGCTGGAAAATATTGTCCTTTTTCAAAAGTTGATGAAAAGTTACTGAAATACTTGGCCCTAGTTGCTTCTGTGGAAAAAAAAATAAAAATAAAGAAGCCTCAGATGAAAATAAGACTTCAAGATTATTTAGATTATAGTTAGTGTATTTTGAAAGGGTAGTGCCATACTGGAATGCTTTAGTGAAAAGCTGGTCAGAAAGGTGTGAAATCATGTTTATTGGAAGAACTTATATTTCCCATGCTTTTGTTTTTGCTGCCCATGTTATTTCTTCAATTTCCCTGCCTTCATAGCTCAGAAATTCGCATTCATGGTAACACTCATCTCTAAGCATAACATCTGAAGACTTGGAAAACCACAGCACTGCTAGCAGATGCTCTTACTGGCAGCTTCTTGTTTGCTTTTATGCTGGCTCTGGAATAAATTCAGTTGGTCTCATATATTTAATTTTGCTTCTCATAAAAATGTGTGACACCATTTTATGATTTTTAAATTACAACTACTTTATTTTGGGATCTAGCAGTAGCCAAGCAATCTGGTTAGTTCATATCCTTTTTTTCAACAAAGGAATTTTTTTTTTATAATTGTATGAAGGTTTCTGGCAGCGATTGCTAGGGGTGTTTTTGGAAACATCTCTATTTCCATTTTTCCTGTTGTTGGAGCTTCTAAGACAAAGCTCTAATGTTTGGCAGTGCCAGTGAAGGCAGCATTTCAAGATGTTTTTTGAGTTGACTAACAAATAAGTTCCCTGGGCTGACACTGTGTCTCTCTGTTGAAGAAATTAAGAATACAGAATATGATGAACTCTTCTCTAAACATTTTTTAGGAAACAAATGTCTTGGGGTTTAAGGGACCTCGTAAAATGAGTGTGATCATACCAGGAATGAATATGGACCATGAAAGAGTTTCCATCAGACCACGAAATGTAAGTCATACCATCAGTCAATGATAAAAATTACTTGAATTCTTTTTCTGTTAGAGTTGGGTTTTGGGATTGTTGGGGTTTTTTTGTTCATTTTTGAAGGTTTAGAGGTTAAAAAAAACAGCATTTGAACAACTGCAGAACAACGGGATGTGTGATTAGTTCTGTGACTCACAAAAGCACTACAAACAATAATGTCTTTTGATAACAGAAAGCAGAGCTAACCTTTTCCAAGATATGGAAAGAAGTCAAATGCACATTTGCTTTGAGAAACTCAGAGGTCTCTGTTTCATTCGAATATACTGTTTTGAGGCTTCAGGGTGACAGGTTTGTCTTTGGGCCAGGATTTATGAACAGGTTTTCTGTATTAATTTATTCTTTGTCTCATGAGAGTATTAAACTGAAGTGTGTGTCTGTGATGCGTGCAGGAACACGAGACACTTCTTGCAAGATGGCAGAATAAAAATACAGAGAGTGTCATTGAGCTGCATAACAAAACTCCAGTCTGGAATGATGACACCCAGTCCTATGTTTTAAATTTCCATGGTCGAGTCACACAAGCCTCAGTGAAAAACTTCCAAATTATTCACGATAACGACCGTAAGTAAAGCTCTCTGTCTGCCATGTGTAGAAACAGCACTGCATGCACAGCCTGACAGTGATTCTGCCCTTACTGTTGCTACCTGAGTGAGTTTAATTTAGTTTTGTGGGGCAAAAAAATGCTGCTCTGCCTTGTCGCCACGACACTGATGCAAGTTGGGTGTTTAAACGCTTGTGCTGGAGACAGGTGATTCTGCTCTTTGCCTTCTTAGTTTTCTCCTTTGGCTGCCTGACTTGTGACCTGAGCAACTATTTAGTTTCTGGTCTCAATTCTGTGGTACTTCCAGAGAGGAGGACCATGGGGCAGCATCACTCCACTCTAGCACTTGTATCACACAACCCTTGCTTGTGTTTTTTTTCATTCACTCTGGTCCCTGTACACTGCCCAGCTGGAGATGGTGGCAGGCAGACCAGTCCCACTGCACAACCACTTTGCAGTTATTACTCTTTGTAACATGAGTCCTACAGAACACCCTGAAAATGTTGGCACTGCCTGTCACATCACTATCACTGAGACATTACCAGTGTGTTGCTTTCTGCCAGCAGTGTACAGCCTCCCCTTTTCTCAGGCATAGGTACAGTCGTTGGAGCAGGGATAGCAACAAGTGCTCAAGTGGAATGATACTGCCCCAGTTCTCACTCCCTTTAGGCAGGCAGAGTGTGGGAGAACAGTTCTTAAAGTGCAGGCAGTGTTGAAAACTGTGAAAGTGGGTGTTCCAGCCTCTGAGAGCAACTCTGAGTTTGAAACCAGAGTGTATGCATTTGCTGCGTTTTATAAGGTGAAACAATTGCACCTGATTCTGCAATGAAATATTTAAACTGTGAATGAGGCTGAGATTTCATCTTTCTTACAAAGAGTGTAAGAGGGAAAAAAAGTTGAGGAAGAATTTTTGAATATGACATAACCGAGAGATACAAGTAGTTCTAGATCGCAATCATGCCCTCTTTTCTCCCATTATCCTTGCTTGTTCACTTGCCTGAAGTTAAGTAGGAATAGGATTAGTTGGTTTTGGTACATGTGAAACTCTGCACTAGGACTAGAAAAGCCTTGAGCATTTTATCCAGAGCAGTTTTCCCTCTGCGTTTGAGAAGAGCACTTTTTATCTGTGTCATATTTTGAAGACAGTAACAAGTCTTGCAATCCTTTATCACTCAACTGATCCTCACTCAAGCTATCCTTGCTTCTCCCTCTGGTGTCAGCACACCCACTTGCATGAGTAAGTGTTGCAAAGTTTGATGAGTGAGCGTGTTTTATTTGTTGAGCAGGGCCAGAGGATAATGTGGAATGCATACTGACTTAGTAAGGGCTGCAAAAAAACCCCATAATGCTTTGTCACTTTTTATGACCTCTCTTGCAGCTGACTATATAGTGATGCAGTTTGGCCGGGTGGCTGAGGATGTGTTCACCATGGACTACAACTACCCAATGTGTGCGCTACAAGCCTTTGCTATTGCCCTTTCAAGTTTTGACAGCAAGCTGGCTTGTGAGTAAAGGGGCATGGGTGAGCATCCCCTCAAAGGAAGCAGTTTGCCATATGATTCCCAGTTCCGCTGGTGTCACTTACGGTCCATGCTAAACAGGTCAGGGAAAAATGCAGTTGTGGAGGACCACTCTGTTGCTGAAGAGAAAGTGAATCTTCTAAAAATTCAGGACATTCAGGAAATTATATTTTCCTTTTTTCTCTTTTTTTTTTTTTTTTCCTCTGTCATATTTTTCTGGAAGTGGCATCAAGTTTGTGTAAATAGAAGTTCTATCTCATGTCCTTGGTTATGTTATGGAGATGTGCCATGATGTACTGCACCGTGGCTCTAGGAGCACCATTATAATGGTGTCTTTTTAACTCCAGAGAGGGCGTGAACGCTCAAAATACTCCTTTTTATGTTTAAGAATTATTCCAAGGCTGCAGTCATACCTCAAGGTTGCATTCCTACATCGACTAATCAGAGCTCCACATCATCCAACGTAAAAGAAAGATGCACTTTTTTGAATTTGCAAGGATCTTATGTAGTATAAAGCCAAGTCGGAGGGTTGAAAACCTATACTGGACTGAACTTGATACATTGCTGTTGTGTATGTAGAAGGGCGTGGTGAATTTCAATTGCAGTGGGAGGAAATGGAGAAGTAGAAAGCACAAAATAACGTTGCACAAGTCACTTGAATTCTAAGCTGTCATTACGTTCTAACATCTCTATGCTTTTTAATTTGTTTTGAATGAAAAATGTATTTGGAGTACAGAAAAGGAAAACGTCTAGATGCCAAGAAAGCATAACTTATGTTGAATCTGGCATGTCGTGTGTTGAGAATTTATATCCTTGTATTGCTGTGGCAGTTCAAACACATATTTTGTATGAAGCGTTATAAACAGTTGGATAAAAGCTCTCTGCAGAGAATCTTACTGTTTTGAACAGGCTGTGTAAAGCTGAGGAAGGTAAATGGAAATATTTTATTAAATCTGTCTGGCCTTTTGCAATTTTGCAATTTGTTGATTGCATTTTTTGAACTTTCAGCAACAACTACTTTTCATATTTATTTCCCATTGTAAGAATGCTTGAAAGCGATTGAAACTGTGTATGTTGTTCTCTAATTTAAACGTGCCAGCTACTGAGCTAAATCCTTCTAGGCATATCTAGGGTATGCTGCAAACAAATCAGACACTGACAGGACACAGAATAGCTTAAAATAGGGTGGACTTTTTGTTTCTTTTTTTCCCTGATTTACCTGGAATAGATAAACAAATACCATTTCAAAACACAAGCAAAGAACAAGCCATTCTCTTCTCTTCTGACCATCTCAAAACCCAAGACCTGCAACTGAAAGCACACTGTAAAATGCCTTTAAAAATAATGAGTTTTTCTGCCATTGTTCTGTATAAATGTTTTCCTAAACAGCACATGAAGTAATAGAATTTATATGTAGTTCACCAGAAGGATATGGAAATGTGGGTGAAGATGTAGTTGCATTTTATACTGTGTGTAGTCACATCCTCCTTTTTATTCTTTATAGACTCTTGCATTGCACAACCAAAGATTATGTAATGAGAAAATGAGATCAAATCTGCATGTCTTGTAGCTGTCAGTCCCTTTTTGACTATAGGGGACAGGCTGTAAGGAGAGGTTGTGCCATTTGGACTGTATAATTTCAACTAATAAAAGAAACATGCTCTCTTCTTCTACATTTGCCTCCAGGTCTCCTTCCCAGTATACAGACAAGGAAATTTCAGATAAGAGATGAAAATTTTTGTCAGCATTTTTTCTAATATTTGTTAAAATCAATGAGGAAAAAAAAAAGTCTGCTGGCTTTGAACAGTATTTTCTTGGTGGACTCAGCCTGTCAAATTTAATCTTTAAGTAACAAGAGGCTCTGTTATTTTTTTTTCAGATCTTTTTGCAAGAAACCTTTCCATGCAGTGATATAAAATATAAACACACTTTTTTTGAGAGAAGTGAGCAACCAGTTCCTTGAATGAATGATCAGAATGCTGAGTCCTGAGCTGCAGTATGGTACTTCAGCTTTGCACAGGGATGTTTTTTTTTTCCCCCTGTAGTTGGTGATTTCCCACCACTTCACATCCCCATCTGTGATCTCACTTTGAATGTTACCATAGAGGGCCCTTTTACCCCATGCCAGTCTTGAAAAACTAGCTTAAATGCTAACCAGAATTTTTTGTTTAGAGTACTGCAAAAACAGACAGGAGTTCCCACTGCTGGCATTTAGGTGTGATATGGATTTCAAGAACTCTGCAGCATGGGAAGGTTGAATCTGCATGGCTTTGATTCCATGGCTCACCAGTCTCATGTTTTCTTTAACGCCCGAGAAGGTGACATCTGACATAGCTTTGTGCCTCTCTTTGTTCACAACACTGTGTCAAAGGAACAAGGTGTCCTATGGTGCAAATATGCAGTCTGTTTGTTGCCTTGAGTAGTGACATTGGTTTAGGAAGGGTTATTTTTACTGTGGATCATAACAATGGGCTGACTTGCATCATGGCCCCGCAGGGAATTGGCATGAAAAGGAAGCTCATGTGCAGTGAACTGCACAAGGGTGAGAATTAGGAGCTGGGGAAGGCAGAGAGTTCAGCTTCTTGGGACAGTTCTGCCAGCACATTGTGTAACTTCACTCTCACTGTATGTTCTTCTCAGCTAGTTTTGGTTTGTTGTTGTTATTTTGTTGACCTGTAAGCATGCCAGGAGGAAAGTGGTGACTCAGACTCCCAGCATCTTAATGGAATCATAGAGGGGTATCAGCCAGTGAGCTGCTGAAAAAAAAATTCCCCACCATAAATTGAGGTCACTAGAGGGGGATGTTAACCTGGGACTAAGAGGAATGAGGAGCTCTCATTAAATCTGGTTCATTTACAATAGGATTTGTGCCTTGTGGCCTTTGTCAAAATGCTAATTCCTCTCAGTTATTGAGCAGGGTACTGGGTTCTTTTGGTTTTGACTTAACCATCACCATCTGCTCTGAGTGCAGTTGCTTTTGCAGTGGCACATTTATAATTGTTGTAGCTTCTGCAAGGCCTGCATGTCAGTGTGCAACAGGGCATAGCCTTGTTTACTTAGTGTGACAAAGAATATAATGGCTGTGTATTTCTTTCACATAGCCCTAGTGAGCGTTTGGATATTATTTGAAGTCCCCATATTGATGATTTTTGCATCTGCTGTTGATTTTGGCAGTGAGTTGTAAACAAATTCCTTGCCTGAATTGCTTATAGGCAAATACTGCCTGCTTTAATGAGAGTTCTTAATCTAACTTGGCACTCTGTTTACATCAAACAGTTTCTTCCTGGCCCTTTATCTAATTTTCTTAATCTCTGATGTTCTGTTCCTTCTCATTCTCTTCACAATCCTTTTATCTTCCCGGATGTGCAACTCAGAAGTGTTTATTTTGACAATATTATTTGGTGATCTCTCCACAGATGAATAATGCCTTCAGTCCACATCCAGTGATGCTCCTACAATAGAAGCCTTATCAGAAGGATGAATTTGGCCCTTTGGCTTTTCTGTAGAGTAAATTAGCACATTAAAAGGCAGCAGATAAAAAAGCTTGCCTAAAATATAATAAGAATTTTTTCCAGTAAACATTCTGTAAGCAGAGTTTCTGAACCATTGGTTGCAAGTCAATGAGCAGAAGTGTCCACAAGCCTGGAGGCAGACTGTTAGCCAGACACCCTTTGTAGTGCTGCCTTATTTCTCCTTTTTCAAAAGGTTGAAAGTGATTTTGTGAGTTGAAATGTGTCAGTGCCCTAGAATAGAGTTTATTTTTTAAAAGCTAGACATCTTTACTTTTGTGGGATAATATGTGGCACTTAGAATAGTGATGTTGTAGACATTATTGCAAATTGTGATGCTAAGAAATCTGTGTGAATGGTGTTGTAATAAATGCTGGGCAAATCTCTCATTATTCAAGTTGCCTTACAGTAGTGTGGAGTTCCCAGCTGGCTGTCCTCATGAGCTACTAGAACTGAAGGAGCTTTTTGTGAAAAGGGCTCTGTAATGAAATCTGGTGGCTGAAAACTTAAAAAAATTATTGTGGAGTCAAAAGACACCACTGAGTTTTATCGGTCATGGTGAACCAATGCCATTCAGTGCAAACTTTGTGGGTTTTTCCCCCTTTTGATGAACAAAAAGAGGGACCTTCAACAAGCAGAAACATCAGCAGTCTCTCAAAGTAAATTAGACCTACTTTTCTACCTTGAAAAATCTTACCCCTACCTGGGTGCTGTCCATTAAAAAAGAAGGAAATCGATCCAGTCCTTAGTACAGAAAATCACTCCCAGTTCTGTTATCTTAGCTTTTTACAATTATTGTTATTCATTTATTATTGATTTCACATAAGGATACAAGGACTGGGTGTCACACAGCGAGTTCTTGCCCTGGAGAGATGATGGCTCTAGACCAGTATCAGATTATTTTAGTAGGATAAAACAGGGGGTTGCACAGAGAGTTTGGCAGAGAGTTTCTCCTGATGTGTGGCAGGTGCCAGTGGGGAAGATTTTGGGTTTGATCCTGTGGCATTCTAACTAGTTCCCCCACACTATTCTGTTGCTCTCCTAAGACATCATTTGGCAGATTTTTCCTGGTTCCATAGGAGCATGTTCTCACCAATGTCTCTCACCATGTATCTTTGCTTGGCGAATACAGACAGCACGTATGATAAAACAGCAGTCACCTTTTTGGAATTGTGGGCTGATGAATCTAAGATTTCTCAAAAGGCCTCATTTTGATTACTAGAAGAAAGTAGTTTTTATCTATGAAAGTGGCACCAGAATTAACCTAACTATAGATGCAGACTTCTCTTGTATGCGCTTCTTAATGAAAACATTTCTCTTGCTCTTCATGTATGAAATGTACCTTCCAGGCTTCTCCTCTGTAAGTTTTTGGAATTAATTATGTAGATATTTTTCAGTTATTTCTGTTGCTCACCAAGGAACTATGAAGAGGGGGATTTGCACAACTAGATCGATGTTTTCCTATTTTGCTGTGAACTATAGCTCAGTAGCTGATACTCACAAATGCCTGTATATTGGATGAAAATGCATTAAAACTTATTTTATATGTTGTATTTTATTTAACTGCCTAGAAATTTTAGGTTCCTCTTTTTCAGTGAGGGTATGATTATCCATACCTTCACTGAGAAGGCTTGAATCGACTTGCTGTCTTGAAGCTGTTTCATGGAACCAGTACACGGGTTTGTTAAATTGTTTTAGGAAGGGGACACAGTTCAGAAAAATTATGCTTATGATTTTGAGGGGAAAAAAACCAAAACCCTATTCAATTTATAATTGGATTACTCAATAACATTGAAAGCTTATAATTGTTTTATTTAAGTTTACAATGGCAGTTTGAAAATTACTCTGACAAAAGCTTGCTAGCCCATGAACTGGAATGAAGTCCTACTTGAGAGTCAGAACCCAGTGAATTCTCCTGCATCTGTTCTGTGCTTAGGTACTGCTTGCATGCAAAAAAAAATCCTGGGGAGTCATAAATCTGTGTTAACATCAGCCTAATCTCTTTGGCTGTCTAACAGCTGTTAGACACAGGCCTGGGAATCGGGTCACGTGGGTTTTAATCCCAACTGACTGTGTGACTTTGTGCAAATCTCTTTGTGCCTCAGTTCCAATGAGTGGAATGGAAATCATCGTTTTCAGACCTGCCTATGTCCCTGTTCTGCTGGGAAGCTTCTTGGGAATGTTTTGAGGCTGGTGGGTAGAAGGTGTGGTTGGTGTGCTAAGTATTGAATTCTCACTGAAGGAACTACAGTAATACATGAACAGTTTTCTGCCACCTGTGCAGAAACTGAATAGCTAACCAATCTCTTAGGGTAAAATCTTGACACTGTTGAATTCTATGGAAATCTTGTCAATTACTTCAGTGAGGCATGAATTTTTTTACTTTCTGTCATTTTTGGTCACTCAGTGTGCAGAAAAACCAGTAAGGGCAAATCATCTGATGCACTTTTCCTTCTTAACAGTGATGTGTTGTTGGCTGTGTTTTAGTTTGCACCATCAGTTGTTTTAAAACTATTAATCCTGAACACGTTGCAGTGGTTCAGTTCATGGAGCTGCCTATTTATGCTTTTATGTAGCAAACTGAGATACTTGGTGGTTGTGCTGCAAATTGCCTATTTATACTTTTGGAGTGTTTTGTGGTGTTGGGTTTTTTTTTTCTTGAATGTGACTCAGCTATTCCAAACTGTTACTGTAGACTTTGACTCTGTCACACACATCTGATTTAAAAACAATGAGTCTCATGATTTATGACTACCTTTATACTCACATGGGATGTTTACAATGAAATCTGTTTCTCACGTTTGACCCTATAACTGTGGCTTCTTACTGAGGTTATCCCAGTTAGCACAATGCCATTTGAAGTATCAGTAATTCATAAAGTGAACTCTCTCAAAGTACCAGAATGTAAGTCATAAACATTTTAATAGATTTTATCATTAGAATCTAGCTGATTTTAATGCTGACAGATTTGGTGAAATTACAAGGAAATTATTTGTTCAACATTTTCTTTCCTAAGCTTGTCTTGAAGCTTGAGCTTTCATTTAAGCAGTGGATTCCTGATCCTGCAGCTCCATCTGTGCAAGCAGAATAGTTTGGCCTATGCAGGCTGCCAGACTGCATAGGATCTATCTGCTGCAGGAATCTGTCAGTGTGATCAGGACACAAGTAAGTGATGGGATTTCCAAAGTTCTGCAAGAGTGCACTTCCTTAATTCTCTTTTGCACTCTTGAACATCACATAAGAAATCTTGTTGCTTTCTTATGGTGACTTTGTGAATAACAGGATATTTTCACTCCTTTTGGATATTTTTACACTCTGTTCTTACTGTCTAGGCAAATGTAATTCTATCAGACATTTAGTCTCCACGTCTTGGAAAGCTGTGTCATGTGATTGGTTATTTTGCCAGCACAGAAAATCTCACAAGTGCACAAAACCAGTTTGTTTTGTGACAGTGGGCTGCTTCATGCTATGAAGTTCAGCATTCAAGCACGTTTGTGAGCTCTGGCACCTCGTAACCGGAGGTTTTCATTCCAGACTGGGGGCATAGGAAGATAATCCAATTATTACCATCCTGTTCTTTTCCTTAGGGAGAATTCCTGTCCTCAGTGGCTAGGAGTAGAACCACATTTATTCTGATGTGTCTTAAACATTATGGTATTTTTTAGCTATTTTTAAAATGTTTTCAAATATGTAGTCTGAGCTCAAAGAAAATTATCTTTGAAGTAGCAATAGGTGTACCAAGTTGATTTGGTTGAGAGGTAGCTGCCTTTTCTAGCAGTTTTCTTAGTTGACATATGGCCAGTGCTTGATAGTCCTGCTG
>NW_009952707.1:3191260-3191712 GCF_000747805.2 Chaetura pelagica | reverse complement strand
CTGCTGAAAAAAACATAACATAGTTCCTATAATATGCTTTCCTTGGCTTTTGCCTTATGATACTGCTTTCTTGTGCACCACCACATTGATTTCTGAAGGTCAGTACTTCCAGTGCTAAACACAAACAGAGCAGTGTTTTCTACTGAAGTCTCTGCCTTGTTTTCTGCTGCCTTACATGTGGAGGTTTGATATTTGATACTTAAAATAGAAACTTTTCATCTAAAAAACCTCCAAGATTTCTAGGTAAAATCATTAACTTTTAGTGCTACGTGCCTGGAATGACAGAGGGCTTTTCTTCCAACCAGGAATTTTATCACTGGCAGAGTAGTGTATGCCATGAAACATCATATGATATTCTTTTTGCATACAGCAGCTGGGACACAGCATTAGGACCTGGTCCAACGATATAGACATCCCTCTCTCACCAAAATGGCATCAGTTTCCTTTGGGGG
>NW_009952707.1:3166073-3191162 GCF_000747805.2 Chaetura pelagica | reverse complement strand
CCCCCCCCACAAGAATGGCTGTTTTTTCTGTGGGGGGGGGGGGGGGGGTTTTTATTGATACTTTTATTCTTATTGCAATATCTTCCATGGTGGGGCCATTCTGATTTGATTAGTAAATACCAGCCTTAGCAAACATCTACAAACTAAAAACACCACAGAGATGTTACACATCAGCTAGTGAAGCCTTACTGCAGTCCAGGAGCAGCAGGTAAGTATTATTATCCTTCTCATGGCAGTGAAGCTGTGATTTGCAGTTTATAAAAGTAAACAGACAAACAAATACAGGGTTCCTTTTAGAGCTGGCATTAGAACTAAGTTTTTAGTCCCCAAACTGTGTTCCAGCTGTTGCTATGGTCGACCAACTAGTAGGTAGCAGGTCTCTGTTTTGAACTTCATTGTGAAGGCTAAACTGTTTTACTTCAGTTTGAAATACTGGGAAACAAATCACATTAATATAGGGATTTCTCATCAGGCAATTGATATCGCACTGAAAGTTTCAATCCTATCAGTTTATGAGGACAACCCAGACCAAACACAAAGGTGCTGTGCAAGTGTCAGGATCTGAAAAGCTGCTCAGCAAATAAATCAGGCTGAGTTTTTCTAAGTAAACAAACATGGGGCTATGTTTCATTCCTAACTGTATTTATTGGGAAATTTAGGGGTTTATAATGTAGGTTGAAAAGATAAAAATGCTGTGTACTGTTAATTCCAGCTTCTGATTTTAAGTAGGGCTACAGCAGTGATGTTTAGTCTTACATGATTTCTAACAACATCATCTAACAAGCTGATTGTAGAATATGACTCTTCAGTGGATTCTCGAGATTTGCTGAATTCAGTGACAAGGTCTTTTGGGTTTTGTTTGATTTGGGTTTTTTTGTTGTTTTTTTTAAAGCCCTGTTTTAAAAAGCTCTGGTTATGCTGTCTTTTGGATTACTCACCATGAGGATTAATTCCTATTTGGTATCACTTCAAATACAGTTTTCTTGTTTAAGCTCCCTGATTTTTTTCTTCCATCTGTAACTTTCTCTTGTTTCAAACATGTCCAGGTTTTTCCATATGGGGACACTCCAGAAAGCTAAGTCAGTGAAACCTATAAAGCTAATGTCTGTGAATTAAAGTATGTTAAATCCCTGTGTATATGTTCTCATTTCGAAGTAGGGTGGCCTTCAATTCCAGTTGCATAATCCTCAGTGGGGGTGTTCATCACATTGTGCAGTTCAAGGTTGTTGGTTAACTTGAAAGTGCAGGACAGGTTTCTGAGCAAGATGCTGGAAAACATATGTAAAAGGATTGACCCTTCTGTCTTCTCAGGGTGAGAATTACAACTTACAGTACAGTATTTCCAGCAGTTGGCTCCTCAGATTGTACTTGGAAAGCACAGCACCCGCATGCTAGAGGCCACGTTTCTGAAGTCCTCTTTTTCTTCTGCAGTGGTTTTCAGCCCTCTCTGATTTATTGCCACCTGTATGATGATTTTAAGGTTCCTTACAACAGTGTGCTTTCTTCCTTGGATTTTGTGGATGCCAGGGAGCTGGGCTAAAAGCATGCTTTATTAGTATAGCAGAGCATGATGCTAGGGGCATGGTGTAAATGATACCAGTATAACTAGGTTTATTTTACAGTATCCATCAGAGATATTCTTGTTTCTCAGAAAATAATCTTCCTTTCTCTTTTTCTTCTTCATTTATACCTGCCTGGATCTGGAGGATGAGAGCCCCTTTTAGCATTCACTCAAGCAGCCACCATATAAGAAAACCACACACGACAGGTTTATTATGGACGGGTTTATCACTGAGCAGTGCAACTGTCCCATGCTTTCTGTCACCCCCCTGCCTAACGGTGCATGTTTTTCCCCGTGTGTTGTTTCCCACCCTGTGCTTGTCACCAGCCAGAGGACACTTCTGCAAAGACATGCATGGAAGGTTGGCAAAGGAACTGCAGAACCAAAGCCATTAAGATACAGCTCTCCCACTACTGAAGAAAGAGCTGCTTCTGAAGGCAAAAAACTGAGACCTGTGCCTCTTTAGGTTATTTGAACTTTTTGTATGTTGGCATTGGATATAAAAAGATAACACTTTTTTATTGTACTTGCACTCTATTGAGCCCTAGGCCCAGAAAAAGGAATACAGAGTCCAAGCAGTGCAGTCACAGAGAAGCAAACAAAAGTGCAGCCAAGCTCCATTTACAGATGTGGAGGAACTCCAGGGCACAGGCAAGGCAGCTGTATGTGCTGGGCAATGACAGCAGAGGGATTTCTTGCCAGGGAGCTGGCACACTGCTTGGCACTGCTTAGAGTGAGGAATGGATTCCAGTATTCATTGATAGACTGATGGTCACTGCTTATGTTGAGTTCTATTGGCAGGAACACTGCCCATACCGTTTGTTTCTCTCCTAAACAGCCTGAATTATGTACAGATGTCTTCATGGTGACATTTTCAGCCATTTATTTCCTCTTAGGGCCTAACCCAAAGCCTGCTGGTGTAACTGAAAGTTTCCGTTCATCACATTGTGCAGTTCAAGGTTGTTGGTTAACTTGAAAGTGCAGGACAGGTTTCTGAGCAAGATGCTGGAAAACATATGTAAAAGGATTGACCCTTCTGTCTTCTCAGGGTGAGAATTACAACTTACAGTACAGTATTTCCAGCAGTTGGCTCCTCAGATTGTACTTGGAAAGCACAGCACCCGCATGCTAGAGGCCACGTTTCTGAAGTCCTCTTTTTCTTCTGCAGTGGTTTTCAGCCCTCTCTGATTTATTGCCACCTGTATGATGATTTTAAGGTTCCTTACAACAGTGTGCTTTCTTCCTTGGATTTTGTGGATGCCAGGGAGCTGGGCTAAAAGCATGCTTTATTAGTATAGCAGAGCATGATGCTAGGGGCATGGTGTAAATGATACCAGTATAACTAGGTTTATTTTACAGTATCCATCAGAGATATTCTTGTTTCTCAGAAAATAATCTTCCTTTCTCTTTTTCTTCTTCATTTATACCTGCCTGGATCTGGAGGATGAGAGCCCCTTTTAGCATTCACTCAAGCAGCCACCATATAAGAAAACCACACACGACAGGTTTATTATGGACGGGTTTATCACTGAGCAGTGCAACTGTCCCATGCTTTCTGTCACCCCCCTGCCTAACGGTGCATGTTTTTCCCCGTGTGTTGTTTCCCACCCTGTGCTTGTCACCAGCCAGAGGACACTTCTGCAAAGACATGCATGGAAGGTTGGCAAAGGAACTGCAGAACCAAAGCCATTAAGATACAGCTCTCCCACTACTGAAGAAAGAGCTGCTTCTGAAGGCAAAAAACTGAGACCTGTGCCTCTTTAGGTTATTTGAACTTTTTGTATGTTGGCATTGGATATAAAAAGATAACACTTTTTTATTGTACTTGCACTCTATTGAGCCCTAGGCCCAGAAAAAGGAATACAGAGTCCAAGCAGTGCAGTCACAGAGAAGCAAACAAAAGTGCAGCCAAGCTCCATTTACAGATGTGGAGGAACTCCAGGGCACAGGCAAGGCAGCTGTATGTGCTGGGCAATGACAGCAGAGGGATTTCTTGCCAGGGAGCTGGCACACTGCTTGGCACTGCTTAGAGTGAGGAATGGATTCCAGTATTCATTGATAGACTGATGGTCACTGCTTATGTTGAGTTCTATTGGCAGGAACACTGCCCATACCGTTTGTTTCTCTCCTAAACAGCCTGAATTATGTACAGATGTCTTCATGGTGACATTTTCAGCCATTTATTTCCTCTTAGGGCCTAACCCAAAGCCTGCTGGTGTAACTGAAAGTTTCCTTCTAACTTCTGCTGTGTCTCCATAATGTCTTCAAGAGTCCTCATGTCTTCTTGTCTGTCCTTGTCTATAAATGGGATTATTTATTATTATTATTATTATCTGGATCTCAAAACTTGGGCAGTATTGGCATGAATGCTTCAGAAAGTGGATTTGGAAAGGAGGCCAACTTTTGGTCTTAGGTACATGCCACGAAGCCCTGTAGACACTCAGAGCAGAATCTAAAATGTCTCTTGGTGAAGAAGTTGACCTTTTCTATTAAATGTGCTGTCAAATTCCATCATGTCATTACTGCAACTGAACAGGAGGTTTAGAAAAATAAACCATTGCAAATAGTTGCCTGTGTTTTAAGGGATAATACTGGGTAACTGACCCTGCACAAGAATTAGCAAATCACACAGGGAGTTTTCCCTAAGAAACAAACCTCTTACAGTGGGTTACTGTAAAGCAGGTATGAAAAAAGACAAATATGGGAGCTTTTAAAATTTTGTTAGTATCTTAAAAGTGTAAAATTATTTTATTGTGATTGAAATTAAAGTTTATTTCAAATAAAAAAAAAAATCTTGTACTCCATGACAGGAAAATAAGGTCATCTGGCAGTTATATACAAAGTATAAAGGGGGGCAGACATACATGCCTTCTGTGGCAGGATTCTCAGTTTTTAGAGTAGATTTATTTTATGACTTTTCCAACATTTTCCAGTGTTAGATGTGTAAGGGTCTGTATTTAATACAAATAGCCATCAGCTTTTCCTTTGAGGTGACTTTTCAGTGGGATTGATGCACTGAGTCAATCCATACCCCATGATTACAAGACTGGGGCTTTGTTTCTCCTTTTTGAACACTTGTTATACTTAACAGTAGGGGAACAAGGGAAAACAATATCTGCAGAGGATGTTTAGTAATTTGAAGTATCTCAGAAAGTAAATTTCGTTTCTACAAGATACTGAACTGTTTCTGCACTTCCTGACTGTCTTCATCCAACTAATGACAGTCTGAAAGATCCAGCGCTTGGGAGCAGCTGTAGAAATACCCATTTTAGAATGTGTTTGGACTATATCTGCCTGTAAAGAAAAATAATTGTTTACTTAAAGACTGAGAAGTAGAAAATGTAGGTGCTACATCAATGTTTCTGTCCCCATAAAATGAAAAAGGAGTTTAGTTCAGGGCTTGTTGTTTTGGTTTTTTTTTAATTATTCCCACAGTAAGCATCTAATTAATCTCTTCCTTTCTTAAATAAACCAATGATACACAGTAGCATTTGAGTATGTTATGGTCTAGGTTTCCTTTACATTATGTGAGGTTTAAAGAGCAGAAAATATCAAAACTGACAAAAAAATGTCTCTATCTTGGGAACTAATATTTAACCTGTCATGGTTTTTCATAATGCCTGTAAAGTGTTACATTTGTTTGCAGACAAGACTGTGCTTTCTTGATCTGTTTAAATTAGTCAGGCATCTCATTTTTCTTCAGACCTAAATGGAGTTTTAGATAAAATTGCAAGAATGTGCTTTTACAAAGTAATTTTTTTAAAGAAACTTTGGTATTCTGGAATATATGTATTTATTTACCAGTATGTGCAACGACAAATTTTTTGTATTTTCACATATTTACCTTGCGTTTGTCATAGAGCTTCTGGTGTTTGTCAGTACAGACACTGTGCAGAAATATTAAACTTAATTTGTTTGAAACAACTATGTGTTTCCTTACCCAGGGTCAGAAATACCTTGATAATTACCTACACAGAGTATGGAGGTTATTTAACATAAGGAGTTTCTAGTGCTATTTAAACTGGTTTTGTTTTTTTTACCTTTAACACTAATAATATTAATATAATTAGGGCCACAAAGATCATCAGAGGGGCTAGAGCACCTCTTTTATGAAGACAGGCTGAGAGAGTTGGGGCTTTTCAGCCTGGAGAAGAGAAGGCCATGGGAAACCTTATAGTGGCCTTCCAGAGGTGTGGACAGGGGGTGTTCCTGCAGCAGAATGAACGCAGCCCTTTAACAGCTGGCTTTGGTGCTAACACCTTCTCTCCATAAAATGCTGCAGGCAGGAACACTGCCTGTTCACTCCCAGGTGTTGTAGAGGCACAATGGGGATTCCCAGTGAAGAAAACACTAGCCCTGCTCATAGAGAGCGCAAACTACTGAAGTGTTTAAAAGAGAAAGAGTCCAGGATGTCTTGAAACAAAACCAAAATAAATGGTGCCTTACAAAATTATTCAAAAAGAAACACACTCCTAACAAAACAGTCCTGGAGCCAGATATTGATATACCAGGTTCACTCCTAGCTTCTAGGAGGATCTGTTCCATGACCTTCCTAGGCAGAGAGGTGAGGTTGACAGGTATCTTTCACTAGACCAGGTTGCTCAAAGCCCCAGCCAGTCTGACCTTCAACACTTCCAGGGATGAGACATCCACAACTTCCCTGTGCCAGTGTCTCAACACCCTCATGACCAGAGGCAGTTCCCTCAGCCTGCCTTTGTATGCTGTGTGGGCCAGTCCCCACCATCTCAAAGATCCCAGGCTAGGCCCAACGCCCCCCCTCCACATCTGTGTCTTTCCTGGAATAAGAAGACCAGGAGGGGACACAGGAGTCCAGATGCAGCCACCAAAGTACCAAAAAAAGAGAGAAGGAAAGAATTCTTGTTATCTCCTTGGTTTATTGATGTGTGGGGTTTTTTTTTAAATAGGGGAGAGGGATGGGAGATGGAAAAAATGGGCCCACACCATCTGTGGCAATCAACACAGCAACTGCTGATGCCAGGAGATGGAACAGATGAGTCTGCAGGGCAGCCAGGCTGGGCTTCCCAGCTCACAGCAGGTGTGGCAGGTGGGCCAGGTGCTCCTGTGACACTGGGCACTCCTTTCCTGCCCATGCCCAACAGTGGCTGAGAGGAGGCAAAGCACCCAGACATCCAGGCAGTGGGAGAGGGAGGGGCAGCCAGCCTGCAGGACGTCTCCCAGCTCTCCTAGAAGAACTGTTGATTGGAAAAGACTGTGTGGACTCTTCTTCCGTGTTCCCTGGTCCTGCCCCTGGAGCATGGGTAGGTGCCACCTCCTCTGCACAGAGCCTCAAAGGACAGGGGAGAAGGACTGGTGTCCTTTGGGCTGCTGTGCTGGGCCCACCCACGGTGTCTGTTGGAAGACACCAAGGGAGGTCCTGGGGGTGGCAGGTTTCTTTTCCTTCTGAGGTTCACTCTCACTCTTTTCTCTGCTTTGAAGGACAAACCTTCTCAATGATATTTTTTTGTTTGTTTTAATCCCCAGGGATATTTTTAGTGTTCTCTAACACTAAGTATGGTCCAACTCCTGCACGCACTTGGGACTTTCACCAGGACATTTCACCTCAGCCAATGGCAAAGGCAAAGAACGACTTCTAACTCTTCAGTCTTTCTCACACTCTTCCTGGAACACAGATTAGATGACTGGTCCCACAGCGTGGAAAAAGTTGGGAAATGGGCTATGGGTTGGGGTAGCTTATGCATTTTGTGGAATGTAGTGACAACAGTTTCTCAGGCTTACAGCAGCAATGACACAAGTGAAAAAGAGTCACATGTGTGACTATGATCTGTTCTGCTCTCCAGTTACCATTCAGGTAAGGGAAAGAGGGCTGACTTTCTCCTCCAGCTTCCTGGTAATCTCATAAATATATATGGATTTGAATAACTCTCATAACTTGTAGCACACAAACACATTGTTGAGAAAGTCAGAAGAGACATTTGGTTAACTCTGGGATGACAAAGGGCAAAACCAAGAACTGTTTCTTCAGAATGAGAAAGAATCCCAAATACCTGAACTGCATAATCTGCTCCAAGACACCAGTCCAAAAAGCAAGGACAAAGCACTGTTGGCAATGTAAGGTATGACCAGACTGCATGAAAGAGGACATTCACCTCCAGTTCAGGTAGATGATGTGACTGGTTGTTACCACAGGGATGAAACTGGTACAAGTTGATGAACATTGGGAACAAAACCCACATAAATGACAGTTTATGACCTCCACATCCACCATCTAGGTAACATCCACGTTTGTCTCTATTACTCCAGTCCTTTTGTGTTGCGCTTTCTCAGAGTGCCTGTTTCATCTGAATCACCGGCTCTTTGCTTTTTCAGTGCTGGATTTTCATTTTCTGACTCCACAGACAGGTCCTCTTGGGTTGACTCTTCTGCTTCACTGCAGCTGTCAGAGCAGAACCCAGCATTCTCCGCTATGACAGCAGGATCATCATCCTCATAACAACAGCAGCACTCCTCAAGGTGTTGGCTGGGATGAAGGTCCCTCTCCTCTTCACAGATACCAGTTATCTCATCAGTTTTCTGCATTAGATCATCTCCCCTTTCCATAGTGAGATCAGCTAGCAGGGTTTCCTTGCACAGGTGCTCCTCATCTTCCATGCCCTCCATTCTTTCTGCCAGTTCTTCTGCAGAGGGCTGGCTCAGGTCAGGGTAATCTACGAGGATTGTGTCCTGTTTGCGCTTGAAGCAATCAGAATGATCATAGACAGGATAGGTCTCTTCTGGATAACCTTAAGAATAAAGTAATATGCAGATTGAAATGTTACATTAAAAAAGTAATGCAGATTTTAGTGATGGATGCACAAGTTTCATAGAACAGTTGATTTTAGCACTGCCCGTGTAAGTGTCACCTATTTAGTGCCATGTAAACATGACAGTATTAAATCTATGGCAAGAATGTGCAAAACAGGACTTCCTGGGAGATTATGAGAAAAGTCCACTTATTTTTACAGAGCTAGGATATCAACCATTTCTTTCAGGAATCAGTATCTGAGCTTTGCTGAAAGTTATGGAAGCTAAGAGGTGAAAATTGAGTGTCTGAGGTCTTTAAATAGACCCATTTTTTTGTTTCTCTCTACAGATTGATTCATGTTTTGAAGACTTCTGCTATAAACAGCATTATTTATAAAGTTGAAAAAAACAAGATATGTCAATGACTTTTTGCATTTCATTTTAGAAAATGCATCACTAATGTTAGAAAACAGCTTGAGGCCACTGTTCATGCTTTATGTTTTGGATCATTTTTGAAAGCTTCTTAAAGAGCAAGGAATTAAGTCTGCATTTAAAATTATGATAGTGAGCAGCTCAACTAGGATATCTTGAAAACACATTTATGTAACTAGTAAACACCAAGGAATGGAAAGAACATTAAAATAGAGACATTTTTAAAGACATCCTTCCTGGAAATGACTTATATACAACATTAGAGCAAACAAAGAATGACTAATTAAAAGTAAAAACTGTGAGTAATGCAAAACATTCATTCTGATTTCCAAGAGTTTTATTATTTTGTATGAAACCTAGCCCAGGAAAGAAAGGGAAAGATATAAACCTCCAGCAGCCAAGACCCAGCAGCAGATGGAGGATATGTGAAAATTCATATGCCACTTTTGGCAGCAGATATTGTACTGTTTACACTAAAGGAAATGCTGGATGCCTCAAAAATCTATATTATTTCTATTATGGTTGGGAAAACAAATGACCTCTTGCAAAGTTTTGAACACTGACCTCTGAAAAGGATGGTTAAAGTTAACAAAAAAATTTTTAAGTATCTGGGACTATAACTAATCCTTATTCAATTTTTCTCATCGGGTAATGGTAAGAAAGGCTCTTACCTTCCCAATCCTCCATGTAAGGAGCTTCTTCTGCTTCTTTTTCAGGAGAGGTGCCATCTATGAATTTTCCTTCTTTCATAACTCTAGTAATTTCTCGGAGTTGCTGAAGTAACCTTTTTTCCTGGTCTGTTGTAACATTTTGAGTCCTGCTAGAAAATATTAGACACGAGAATTCAGTCCACTATTATTACAAACTGTTAACAGAGTTTGAACCCAACTGTTTGGTCCACCCCAGCAACACAGTATCAAGAAATCTGGCCGCAGTATGATCACTGTTCAACATCTGCTTGTGGTCTGCACTTCAGCTCAGTATAAAGGTTTATCCATTTATCCAAAAGGCCTGCAAACTTAAAACAAGTGAAGGAAGGAGGCACAGCCAATGTCAGAGCAAGATGAAAGTAACACACAAGCAAGAGTTAAAATAGAAAAGACACTACAGAATTTCCTAACCTTTAAAAGAGTGTTACGTGAGAATTAGAGGGCCATGCCTTGTTTGAAGCATTATAAGCAAATTTAATTCAGAACCCATGCTACATTTAAAACAACTTGTGGGGCTCAAGACTCTAATTGTCCCCAATTATGACCATTAAAAGTAATACATTTGCAAGATCTCACTAAGAAATGTCTGTTGGACAGATCATCACATTATTATACACAGTCAGCAATGCTGCCTGGTGGGGGGCAGGGGAGAAGCAGGAAGGAAGATTTAAAAATTAAAAGAAGGCATTACATTTAACTTGTCTTTAGAATCAGAGGGAGAGCAGGAGAGGCATGAGATATTTATCAGATTAAAAGTAAACTATAATTTTGGCTGGTTCTACACTGCTGATTCTAGTAATTACTGCACAGGTAACACAATTACTTACTGTTGTAACAAAATGCTTCCAACAGATCAGATCATGAAGTCATTTCATGTTATTTTCTCTGAGAAAAAAAATAGTCTCCTAAAAATATTATGGACAAAAAAGAAACATTTGGAGGGTGGCGATCGGAGCTCTGCTAAGTAGTTCAGTAGGTCAGAATAAGGAAGACACTGCCTGCACTTGGGGGTGAAAAGAGTTCTGACTGTTGTGCTTGTTTCATCTTGAGTTTCAAGTTGCTCTTGAGCAAGTGTTTGATCTCTGTGTAAGTGCCAGTTCAAGCCTCTCAGGGGATTGAGGCCCTACTCTTTTCACTCTCACTGTGTGTTAGGCAGCATGTATCCCCCCTAGTTACTCAGTGGCCTTCCACCTGTGCAGAATGCTGAACTGGTGGTACTGGTTTCATCAGCAGCTACCCAGATTACACTGTTTGACTGAGACCGCAAAGCTGAACAGCAGTTTGAAAAGCCGGTACGGTCCCCGTGCTGCCCAGAGGTTGCAGAGTCCCCTCACGTTGCAGTGGCAGGTTGTTCCATGGAACAAGCAAAGCTGTGAGAGCATAACCCAAAGCCAGGGTTATGCAGATGTAGAGTTTAAGATGGAAATTCATAGACATAAAAAAAGGCATGGTTTCATCACCTATCAGTCTTTGACAGAAACTGTAATAGGACTGCCAGACTAATCATCCTTTGATAGACTAAAGTGTATGTAATTTTAATATCTGTCACCTGGTTAGAGACAGAGAGGCTTGTATATTTAACACACTAGGGAGACAGGCTAGCTCAGATAACAGGATGAATTCATGCACCTGTATCACTGTGGCATTTCATAGAGGAAAACCACTCATATGCTAGGTACTTGCATGAGAAAGCACTACTGTCCTATTTCGACACAAGGTCTCTGAGTATTTCAGAGTATTACTCCTCCAGGTACCTTGCTTAAAAGACCAATTGCTCCAGAGAGAGATAGAAACCAAAGTCTGTGCACTATTTCTACTTCATTTAAGGCCTCTAGGAAGACCTGTTGTAGAAGGTTGAAAATGTATGTATAAGACTTCTGCCCACAGGAGATTTACCAGGGTATAATGCACTTATTAAAAGGACAAGAGATGCAAAAGTTTTAGAGTGCAAGAAAAGGTCATTATTTGTGCTCTCTGTGTTTGTAGCTCCAATACAGCTATTGCTTTTCATACTGGAAATGCTTATGCTTTGTAGAGTCCCAAAGTACTCAGTAACATGTAAAGGTTTCTTATTTTTACACTGGCCAGAACATGTCCTAAAGAGCTGCAGTGAAAAATCCATAATCTAATATGGTATCTCAGACATGTCAGCTGCTAATTTTTTGCTTTATGTTCTTAAAATAATCACTATTACAATCCATATATAGCCCCCAAAAAAGTACAACTCTCTCTTCCTCTTCCATATCAAATTTGCTTTGTTTGTGGTAAAAAGGTAAGTTTTTCCAGTTGACTTCCTGACCTTTAAAACAGGTAATGGAGCTGCATTATTTCCACCTCTTACCTAATTACCAGAAACAGATTTATTTTTTAATAAGAGAGTATTATACAATGCTCCCATTGAGAAGGTTTGATTACTAAGACTTCACCTGGCAGGCTGGGGGTCTCTTTGACATATCTAGCATAATAGGTCATGGTCTCACTTGGGGTCTTTCAGCATTAGTTTAAATTTTGTATCAGTTACTTCTTTATCTGACTTTTCTGTTGTAAGGATTTCTGTTTAACTGCATATTAATAAATAGAGCTCAAGTAATTTTTGCCCTCTTCCTTCTTCCTTTTTATTTAAATCTATCAACATTCAGATTGAATAAGCCTAGCACTGTACTCTCTGCTCTGATTACACTTTATAACCATACATTTTATTTTAAGACATTCATCCAGTATTACTGAACTTACCACAGTGTAGATTAAGACAGCTTCAGAGTCTGTGGGTATTTGAAAAACAGCCATTTACTCCATCTAGAAGTGCTTTCCCCCCCATCTTTAAAGAGGCTACATACAGAATTCTTTATTAGATTATGATTCTGATTTCCCCTAAGGTCTTTAGATCCATCGATATAAATAGTTTTGTTGAACAAAGAAGGGAAGTTCTGTTAAATAAAGGCTCTGAGCCAGTAACATAGAGCAAAACAAATATTGGATCAGACCCTAAACCCATTTTCTCAGTTAAAAAAAAATAAAAAAAATCTATCCTGAGAGGCAGCACAATATCTGGGCAGCTCATAAGCCTATTTCTGGCAGCTTAAAGATCCTCGTAGAGCATTGCATTAGCTCTCCAAAGCAGAGATGAGTAATAGTCAAAACAGTATCCTTCTGTTTCACTAACAGCCTGTTGGAAGATCAGGCTATTTGCTGGTTTGCATACCTTGGAGGATGAGCTGACTGACATGACAGAGCCCCTTCCTGTTCCCTTTTTTGAGGGATCCTAATGAAAGAGTGAAAAATAAACATCATCCTGACTTTCAGGAATGGAGAAGCAATTGACATTAGTGTTTTCCCATTTCCTTTCCTAGAGTTCTGTTTAACAGACAGTGCATGGAATTATGTCCTCCCACTTTCTTTTTATTAAAGCTCAATAACATGATATACAAGAGCATCTGCTCTAAGCATCATTCTGAGCACACAGTCTGTGAAATTCCTACTGCTCTTGTCACAGGCTGTGCACTCAGATTTGTCATGCTCTATTCCTAATGGTTCACAGCCATAAGGAATAATCTCTTGCTGAACTTGACCTACATTATTGTCTCCCCTTCACATCTCTTAGGGGTTCTCCCTGGAACTCAGGCTAAAATGGGCAAGTCTGGCACCTCCCTTTGCTGAGATGAGTGCAGCTGCACCAGGCACATGGTGCAAAGGGAGCAAATCTACATGCTCCAAGAGAATGTGGCTTGAAGTATAAATGAAGATACAAGTTTAGCATAGAATAGTTCCTACAGAATGGGTTAAAACAAACATTGACTTATTCAGACAAAGTTAATGTGCAGTACAACCTGAACAGCTACCTTTTTTGCTTGCAAACGTCACCTACGTCATTCATGGTATTTATAGTTTCAAACACTGCAATTATGCATTATCCTGTTGATGTGTTGTTACACTCCTTATTAAAAAAATATATATATAAATTTTTAAATCCTGATTTTACAACTCATTTTTTTTCTTCTATATTTAGAAACAAAGGCATGGATGTACTGGTTACAGGGCAGAGCTAAGTTATGTAATCAGATTATTAAAGAATTCTGCCCTAAAATAAATATTTTATGGATATTCCAACAGGCATTTACATAAATTATGACAAAATAATCCACAGCACTAAAAATAACATAAAACAAATGGGTCTCTTAGGAATCATTAAGGTTATCACTTTGGTCACATTATTCAGTGTGTTTTACATACTTTAAACTCAGACACTTCATTTTCTGTTTATACATACCTGTCATTATCTTCCAAATAATACATTATACAAAGGGGGAGGGCAGAGATAATTGCTTTTCTGTTTAAGGAAAGTGAATTTGGAAAAAATTATTTATTTTAAACACAGATGCTGGAAAAAAATGCAGAACAAAAAGTGTCATATTTAAAACAAAATTTCTACAATTTGAAGCAGTAATAAAAATGCTATTTTAATATAGCCAATGTTAGAAAGTTTAATTTCTAATCAGAGAAAAATCCCTCCTTAAAATTCTGCAATTGGAAACGCACCTGTCACAGTTAGGTCCTACTCTGTTGATTAATTTTTCCATAGCTTCTTCTGTCTCTCTCAGTTTTTCCTGGAGTTGGGTGAGCTCATAGTCAGCTGTAAAACAAACAAAATCCCAAGATATGTCAGTAGGAGTTTTGAAAACATATCCCTGTCCCATTATCACAGGTAACATATGTGGTACTGAACCAAACTGTCTGTGAGAAAACTAAAACATGCAGCTAAAAGAGCTCTACCTCCTTTTCCTGGTCTATGAACATGAAGACTATTGTGCCAATGGCATCAGGACACACAGAAAACATTTCAATAGCTCCCACATTACTTCCCAATAAGCAAAGTGAGCCACTATACATGCCCTGGAGCTTTAAGTGAGGGAAAAGAAAATATCTAAGGAAATACCTAAGGAAACCTACATAGTTTGCTGTCTACTGCAGAATTGACAGTTCTCGTGGAATTCCCCTGTTGAGTCCTTATGAACAGAGACAAAAGGTTACATGAGTATGTTCTAATGAGTTTAAGGTTTGAGAAACCACATCTTTATCAAAGACAATAAAGTTCGTGGGCTTGAGGGCATCAAACTCTGCACAGGTGTGCCAGGACAAGCAGTGAGCACTAATGGTCTGCCAGGCTCATTGGGCTGCAAAACAGCCACATGGTGTCTGCCTGGGGAGCAAAACACTGTATTCCCACAGCTGCACTTTAAAAAAAAAAAAAAGTTCATAGTACAATAGTAGACACACATATACATTCAGGAACACCCATACTGGCTTCAATTTTGCTGAAAGGGTTACATTATAGATGCAACATCATGGACATCAGCAAAAATGCTTAAGCTCCTTCTTTGGCTTTTGTAGCTCAAAGTCCTATAGCTGAGAGTTCCCTGTTCCCCACTGCACAACAAAAGGAAAGCAGCCTGGGTTAGTTAACTGCTGCTCCAGGAACACCCGTTTAAGCAGCACAAAGGCACAATGGAAATTCAACATAGTAGGAAAGGAGAGTAATCCATAAACATCCTGCTTTTGGAAAGATCTCTATTCTACAGAAAATGTCTTACTTAATGTATCACCAATGTCATTATTTTGTATGCCTGAGACTAAAAATAGGAAAAGGGAAACTGGCAAAGAGAAAGGAAGCTACTCCCTCTAAATCACTATGTAAGTAGTGGCTCAGTTTTCAGGCTCTTAGTTCAGTGACTTGTCCCTTGCTCTGCTACAGCTTGCCATGAACACTTTAGGAATACAAATTAAGAGCTCTAGAAAAAGGCAGAATAATTTTCATCACTAGTTCTTTGGGCTGTAATGATGGTAAACATTTAACTTACTGTAAAGTTAGTTTATCTTACCAAGCATTAGAGAAGAATATACAATTACTGTTGCTAATAAATTGCACAAAATTGCCAGGCACAATGCAGTACAAAGGCACTGAAAATACAATCTATAGCACTGAGTACATTAGTGTTCCTAAAATATGCATTAATGTCAAGATAATTACAGCTGTGTTAAGAGAATTACCTTACTGCTAGCACTTTCTATAAAGCCCTAAGTACTTTTCCTATTACAAGTTAGCCAGCTAAACACAGCATATTTAAATACTGTTACGGTAACCACTCACTGAATCTTCAATAGTAAGCTTATTATTTATCTAATAAATGTCTACAAATACTGGCATCTATCCCACTGATGTGTAAGTAAAATCACCATAACATTTCAGAATACTCTTTGCTTTCTTTATTGCACTCATCAAAACTTTGAGCACTGCAAAAAGGGAGAGGAAAAAGTAGGGAAGTGCTTAGTGATGGCTAAGAATTAACAAATTTAAAAAAAAATGAAGCTAGCTTTTAATAATATCTATATATACTATTACTAGAATATTAGGGATTATAAAATAATTATAGATGAACATCCTATTATCCATTTTTAATCATCAGCTACATAGCTTTTCAGCAAATCCATACAGTTAACTCAGTGAACCTCATCAAAAGCCATTGCTTCCAGAGGGGCTTGGGATCCGGCTGCTATTGCAGAGTCTCATTAGCTGAATGAGATTAGAAAGTGACAGTGCAGTAATTCACTTTAACTCTTGCTCATTCCAACACAGAAGCTTCTGGCTTGTTCTTTATGGGCAGGGAAATTCAGCTTTGCAGTGTGCCCAGAACTTGAAGAACTTAGATGGACCATACCTCTACAGAGTCAACAGCTACACAGCTACAGCTCCAAAGTCATACTCACTGATTTTCCTCTTCATGTTTCCAGGTGCAGCAGCAGGGCTTTTCCGCTCTCCAGCAGGAGTTTTTCCCTTAGATGCCAGCTGATGAGTAAAAAAACAGATGACCCTTCTATGAGTTACAGCAATAATAATATAAAAGTCCCAAAGGCAAATGAAAAAAGAGACAGAAAACTAAAATATGCCAGAAAGTAACCACACAAAAGCCTGCCCAGCAGCAAAGCCAGACAACCACAAAAAATGCCTGGAAGATCTTGCCAGCTGAAAACTCCTGAAAGACACTTGAAACAAATTATATTTTTAAGCATAGTGAAAGCATAACTCATCAAAAATGACTTTTTAATTTTAGAATGTTTATCTGTTCCAGCATGATCATATAATTATGCTGCACCTAGCAGGGAAAAAACTCAGGTGCATTGGGCAATTACTGTGAAATAAAGGCCAGGTTCTGAAGGATTTATATGTGACCCACTTGTTCCTCTTGCAACACTTTCTGCCATTATTTATCACCAACTTTGTACCTGTCACAAGGATACTGGCTGGCTCTATACAGAAGCTGCAGGCTACCTCTTTCATCTTCTCTGTGTTTGATCAGTTCACCCTATTCACCTCATTCTTGGCTCTGTCTATCCAGAGCAGGCTCAAGTGTTTGGACACTGCTCAGTCTGGATTCAGCCTCCACTCAAAGGAAAAAACATTTCCACAAGTTCACTTCTCCCTCCTCCCACACAGCTCACTATCATCACCTACATGCAAGTCACATCTGTGTAACAAAAAGCTATGAGAAATTCAAATCAAGTGTGAAATACTTCAAGAGAATTTGGGCTGTGCTTTTTTAAACTAGCTTTCAACCAGTTACTCAGCTGGGGTAGTTCCAGCATGGTCAATTACAAACCTTACAAACTCCCATCTCCAACAACGTGGTGCTTTAGTTCCAGAAGGTATGCAAGAATTATTCTCCTTTTCTCCCACTTTAAATGCATAACACAAAACATGACATATACAATATGTATTCACACAGAATAGAAAAAAATCCTATAATACTATCTGGATGTTATAATTTAATCTTGCATTTTTATACACATACACATTATCCTGGGGGAAAATACTGTAAAAAACTTAAAACATGACATATACAATATGTATTCACACATAATAGAAAAATATCCTATAATACTATCTGGATGTTATAAATTAATCTTGCATTTTTATACACATATCCTGGGGGAAAATACTGTAAAAAACTGTAAGACCTCAGAGGCAAATTCAGGATCAGAGCAAACCATCCCTGCATTCATAGCTGCAGTTTTTGCAATAGCAAAAACCACACCAATCTTTGATTTCTGTTGAAAGATACACCAGTCTTTCAACCACCAGACCAGCATAAGCACTTTTTTTGAGCAAGTCTGAAGTGGAAGAACCAGATACAGAAATGGGACTATCATTTCTGGTTTGAGGGGTTTTTTTTAATTGTTACTTTCCTGACTTTATAATTTATGTTGGTCTTACCTTAAATAAAATGTACAGGATATATAAGAAGATGCCAAATCCATATATTGGGATAATCTGCCCCACAAGACCTCTTCCAGTTCCACCAGTGCTTCCACCACCACCTCCACCTGCCTTGGCTTTGGCAACTGCTTCAGCAAGGTGAGACCTTGGAAAATGAGGCGCAGCTCGGCTGTCAGGAGTGGCCTGGTAATGCATCCTCAGTGGAAAGCGACCAAGCTTCCCTGCAAAAAACCCCACACAATTATTATTTTCCTTCTATTAATTTTCACCTTTTTACATGCAACCTAAAACTTCAGCCAGTGCAGCTGACCTATTTTCTCCACTTTTAAATGCACCACCACTGACAAAAAGGGTAACCTGTTGGACTGTAAATACTAAGTCTGTAAATGCAATTCTCCGTCCCTTACTATATGCAGTACTAGGAGTTAGGTGTGCACAATTATTCTCTTGATTTTAAAAGGAGAAAAAATTGACAGAACAATTAACATGACATGGATTTTGATAGCTATATACTTGAGAAAACCCCTATGAATCAGCATCCTTAGCAGGATGAAAACCCAAACTCTTACTTCTTGTTCTCTGCTCAAAAAGCCCCAACAAGTATTGGTTTTCTGCTGTGAGCCTGATCTTTCAATATTATGTAGAGGTGTGTTAAAGCAAAACCTGCTCCTCATCTAGCACTCTGGTACATGACTGCACTGTTTGCCCAGAGTTGATTTTTGGTTATTGCCATAAGAAGTAATATTTAAACTGATTTTCCTAAATGCATAATGAAAGATAAAGTGGTGGTACCTGAAAATGTTATCCTTAAAAATGTGTTGGGTAAAGCAATATAAGAGAGGAGATTGAATATAGCTTGAAACACATGATCTTCAGCATTTTAGAGGGAAAAAAATTATTTCTAGCCTTAAGAGAGGCAGAGAGAATTTAAAACGAGAAATAGAAGTGAGGTGAAATGGATGCACAGATGCTAGGATGACTGCAGAGAGCTTGAAATGGTGCTGTGGATTATTTTGTTCAACTGAAGAGCACTGAAACCTCAAGAAATGTAAGCTCATGGATTTTTTATTTTTATTTTTTCTGTCATAAATTCAACAACTTTGCTATGAAATTCACTATTCTACTCCTGCAGGTACTCAACATCCTGCTTTCTATCTCTATATCCAGCCTGGACTTGCCCCTGCACTCCTTTCCACTGTTTGGAACTGAACTGAATTACTGGGCTACTCAGCCATCGATCCTGGTGTTGGGAGGCGTTGGATGGAAGCACCAGTGATGGGAACTACCAGGATGAGCTACAGCCCATCCCCTGGCCCTGGCTGCAAAAATTCCCTTCCCTGCTATATGTGGCAGAAAATCCATACAGGCTGGGCACTGGGCACTTGCACTGGGACAGGCTGCATGCACTTCCATAAAGAAACTGAAAACCAGGTTTGAAATAGCACTGAAAATAACTATACTTCTGTAAGTTCCCAGCTACAAATATTTTTAAGAGAAACAAAACAAGACAAAATTAGATTAAATTAACATTTGCTCCTGCTAGGAAACACCATAGTAGGCAGCTAAATTCCTGAGCACAGAAAATTACAGTGAGTATGTACTAGGAAGTAATAAATAGTTCTATTACTAAAAGTTCTACTAATAAACCCACATTTTTCTTTAAGGTGATGGCATATGTTCTTTGAGTGAAATTGTCCAGGTACACTGACTTTGACTAAAACCTGGTCCCAGATTAGCTCAGGCTGAACTTTAATTTCTGTGAATTATTCAAAGTCTGTGATGGAAAGCATAGCATCTTATTTACAACAGAGTCCCATTGCTTGTAGCAGTAGGTCAGTGTGGAAACAACTGTGATGTCATGTAGAAAGCCTGAGGGTAGATAAACCTATGAAAGCATCTTATATTAATGCAAATATTCTTTATTATAAAAAAGAGACGGAGAATTCAGAAAATAATTGACAAAGGTGAAACTGTATTTAAAGGGAATATTTTTCTAATTTACCCACAGGGCCTCATTTGTGCTTTAAAAAATTCAATTAAAGATAACCAGGTCAGAGGGACAAACACTAGTAATTTCATTATAAAAATAATTTAAGGGGGAATTTCATGGCTTCTAGTTCTAAATCTTCCCTGTTGATTTTGAAACTCTCATAATGATTGCCTTACATTATTTTCCACAGCTTTTTATTGTGAAGAACCCATGCAAATTATGGAGGAAATCGACAGAACAGGCAACTTAAAAGCACCACATGCCAAAAGCTATCAAATACACAGTACATAAATGGAAATGTGTAGCAATTTGGATGCTACCATCAATTAAGCAACATACCTCATGCTTTTAAAAACAAGCTATCACACCAGTAGGTGATGTGACTGGATTCCACATTTCCAGGGATGAAACAAACCCCTTTCAAATGGAGACACCAGAATACTCCCTATCAATAAAATCCTGTGATACTTCTACTCGAGTACAGAAGGGCGTGTGTTAGGTCCTTCTCTGCTGCACGACTGAGTTGCCAGTGTTGATGGTGAGTTCTTCAACTTGGATGTTTTCCATGCTGTGGGAAGAGCACTAACCTCCATTTAGCTTTGAAGGGCACCACGATGCTGCTCTGCTTTTGAAACATTTCCTAACTCCCCTGCAACAGCCTGAGAGCTTCATGCAGACCTATTGCTACATATGGTAACTCCACCCAATACACCCTACCTGGCTTTGCAATCTTTTTACCTAAGGTTTACCCAACATTTTAATAATTTGTTGGTTTAATGCTTCAAATCATCTTGGCAAATCAGCTATAGGAAACCATGTTTTGTCTAATTCTGCCCCTTTGGTAGCTTTAAATCCAAAAATTAAATTATGCCTGTGCTAATGTTTGTGTTGTTTAAGAGACTGGAGGTTTCTGAATGTAGATAAAGTCCTTAATAGTAGTATCACATTAGAATTACTGCGAGTTTATTAATCTTTTAACAATATTCACACTCAACTGAAAAAAGCCAGTTCTTCTCCAAAGAGTATTTATAGCACACCTAATAAAACAGCCAAACAGCTGATAACATTCAGACCATCCAAGTATCTTTTTCTTAGAAAGCTCTTATATGGTCTACCTAATGGGGTTCAGGAATTGCTACCAAGCCCAACTTGACTATTTATAAAATTATTTAGGCTGAAGTTACTGTACAAATCAGCAGCTCTTTTTCTAGATAATATGTCTTTCTGCACCATTTGTAAAATGCTGGGATGCATACACACACCTATGATAAAAAAATAAAGTTTTATATACAGTACATATAGGCTGTTGCAACATTAATTCTGCAATCCATTCATCAGGATTTATAGTACATTACTTCATTTATAAAAGGTGCATGTTCTTCAGACCTCAGGAAGCACAGGAGGATTAGAGATGGGATATGATCGTCTGAAAAGCATGTGTGACTGTCAAAGCTGACAGCAAAGCAAAGGTTGCTGTTATCATTGCTCCTTAGGACAGCACCCACAGTTCTGCTCATGCTCTGCAGTAGCTCTTCTACCTTTTTACTTTGTTTCAATCCCCAAACCACGGTTACACTACAATGGTTTGGAAGCTTAATAAAAAGGGTGTTTTTTTCCCAAGTGAAACATTTAGTGTTCCTTACTGTGGATGCACACCTAACCAAACAAAAAACACAAAGAACAAACCAGCTGGACATTTTGCCAAAGCTTTATCTGAAAAAAAACATGTGACAGTAGGATACAGAACTACCCTCCTGCCTCAGCAATGCAAGTTTCAGTCTTCAAACTGTACTCGACTCTCACGTTTATGGATGCTTAGGTGCCATTCACATTTTCCTGGTAAAACATTAATTGTAGTGAATAAAAAAGAAAAGCAATGCTTTTTCAGACAGGCACACATACATTTTTTCTCCCCTGCTTTGTTGGACTTGATATTTACAGAAGACATGAGCTCTAAGCAAAGCTTTTGCCAAGTAGGATATGCAAGACCTCCCCTCTCTGGTAGATGCCAATAAACAGGCATTCATTCTGTAGTCTTTGTCTCAAGAAGACATGTGAATCAATCTTTAGCCCCTCTCCACAGCATATTTTCATAAAACATTTATTTTTCTCTCTCTGTCCAATGAGATAAATTGGCCAAAGGATTCTAAAGCTGCAAATGGGAACACACAGAAAGACACATGGCCTCCATGATAAAGTAACTTGATCCTCTCAAGACTGAAAATGTCCTCCTAGGTTTTCTTGCATGTTTACTATAACAGCTTAGAATAATCTATACACAGACTGTTTCCTTCACATTTAATCTCTTTTACAGCACTATATAATTTCTGCTGCTATTCTTTAACACCTTCTAATTTCACCAACATCTCTACCCACAGAAAACCCAAGTAATTAATCCTTTTTATAACACTACAAATTCACATTTGGTTAATTGTTGAGGTCACTCTCTATTTCAGTATTATATACTACCCATGTTGTAGATTTTTTACATGAGCAGTCATTTATATTTTTCCATTTTAAGTATATTTATAAATACTTCATATTCTGTCAGACAGTGTAACATCAAGATTAACTGGATGACCAGTATGCATTCACTTAGTTCTTGCTCTTCTACTGATATTTACAAAATTGCTCCAGCTGTGTTCCCCACAACTTTAGAAATCTACTAAAAATGGCTAGAAGCAATGACAGTTTTGAAATCCTTAATTTAAACCACCACACAGGTGTTTTAACAGACACAGACAAATGCTTCAGCATTTTTTATTAAATATTGCAGGTTGAGGTTAAAAAGGAAAACACAAAAACTACCCAAAATGGAAACATCTTAATTTTCCTAAGTAAGGACATCTGCAGGCATCTGATGCCTGCACTGTACAAATGCAAGCCAGCCAGAGGCATTACCTGAACAGTCATGTATTTTTCTTGGAAAGCTGATGCCACTTCATAGTTCATAAGAATGCAGGCAATGTACACCTATTGCCACAGTGCTGTAAGGTTTTTCCTAAAATACCAACTTAGAGAGTAGTTTTACAAAATGCATGGCACATATTTACGAATACTAGACTTAAAAGTACTTTTAAACTGCTCGTAGTTTTTCTCCTCTTTCCAAAAGATTAAAAAAAAATACAATCTAACACCTGCCACGAAGTAAACTAGGAATGTGAAACATTCACATAAGTTCTTTAAATAAGTTCTTTCATATACATGAAACTATTACTGTGAAAAAGAACCACCTTCCTGGCATAAAGGTAATAACTTCTATAGTACTATGCTCACCTTTTTCCTAAAAAAAGACCTCTGAAAATGGAAAGCATCATTGCCATGCTTAAAGCCTGTTTCTATTAAAAAGCCTTTTGGTAACATTAAGTTCTAACAAATGGTAGTAAACTTTTAGAATGTTTTATTCAGAGGCGTTTTGCCCCCAAGATTACAATAAGCACTTTATTAACTCCAAGAATATAATCATTATTTCAAGTCCCTGAAGCTTCCATGAGATAACTGCAGTTATCACTTCACTGAAGAGGACTAGTGACAGAGCTATGAATGGAACTGCTCAATCAAGATTTATTTTTCCAATAAAAAAAATAACTTCAGGTGAAATAAAGCTTGGTCTACAGAGCAGCTGTAATGAAATTCTTGCTATCAAATTGTAAATATGGACTATAAATTCTCATCTGAAACAGATCAGCTGAGGTGAGCTATTACATCTCAGCCAAAGTCAGGTGTTGGTGCAGCAGAGGAGCACACCAAGCACTCGCTCTGCACCAGGCACACATTAACTTGCCCTGTACTCTGATCTCCTGCAGGATAATGGAAAGAGTATTTATGTCACCTATTTTAAGCATTTAACTGTGGTTATGATTCGACAGCTTATGACAGCCCTGCTCAAAGCAGGCTGTGGTAGAACAGGTAAAAACATTCATCAGACAGATGTCAACGAAAATAATTTGGGTGCAAGTTGGGTGGTTGGTTTTTTGTTTGCTTGTTTTTAAAGCCAGTTTTTCTGTCAGATCAATTCAATGCAATCCATCCTGCAGCCAAAGAAGCACCAAAGAAAGAATATTAACTGACAACTGCCTAGGACTGCACAGGAAAAGAATTTGCCAATCTGGCATCACCCAGGATCCGTCAGGAGCTACACAGGGTCAGACGTTAACAGAGACAGGTACCACATCCCAGAGCACCTGCTCCCATCCCTGCTTCAGGCAGGTGACTCCACAATCTTGAGCTCCTGTGCCCTGCTGGGCCTTTACATGGGCCCAGTACTGCACCCTCACAGCTCTTCATGTGCTATCAAAGAAATGAAAGAGATTATGGAATGAAACTATAAACCTGCAAATCTCCAATGCTGATGAACCTCTATTTGAGTTCTTAAAGACCGAGTACAAACACAACAGCCATGAAAAGGCAGCTGTAGCATAGAAGTAATGTATTTCAGTTCAACATAACATTGTTTCACCAGTTAACTTCAGCCAGAATGATCTTAAGAAACCCTGGCCATCTGAAATCAGTCACTGCAGTCACTAAGAACCAGGCTGTCGGAAGGATGCAGAAGATTTCCACAGATCATGAATTCCTGTGGGACAGCATCCAGCACAACCCAGTTCTCTGTACTTTTGTCAGCCTCACCTCTGGCTTGTTGGCAGCCCTGGGCAAACCTCTCTGCCAAGATCGAGGGCTATAACACCAGCAACTTATATGAAATGTCTTGGGGAGAAACGGACATAAAAAGAATGGGAGACACTTGTATGAACCCATGAGTTTAAAACTTAAGAAGGGACATGCAGAGTGGGAGGGCAGGCAAGAAAGACTTGGTTCAAGGGACTGCAAGGTCAGGATCTGAGCCTAAATGAGTCATCAAGTGGCACATTCATTATGAGAGTCTGATGCATGAACACCAAGCTTAAAATACTGGAACAGGAAATTAAGCAATGAAAATTATTTAAATGAACTTTTATTTCAGAGACAACAAGAAAAGCATTCCATACAGAAAACAACAGAATAATGAATAACAAACAAAAGGATGGATCACGACTGCAACAAAAAAGTGGTAGGTCTCTTCTTCTCAGGAGCTTTGGTACCCTGCTCACATCAAACAAATAAAATGAAATTTGCACGATTTTAAGTTGTTTGTTGTTGGTTTTGTTTGTTTGCTTGTGTGTTTGTTTTTCCCTGAAGGGAAAAGGCAAATCACACGAAAAACTAAATCCCAGTGAGCACGACGAATTCAACCTCTGACAGTTCCCTCGCCACTGAGCGGAGGGCACGAGACAGCGACACGGTGCACACCGAAGGGAAGGGGTCCCTACGTGACCCCACCAGGCGCCGGAGCCCCGAGCTCCCCCCGGGCCCCGCACACACGGCC
>NW_009952707.1:3153549-3165569 GCF_000747805.2 Chaetura pelagica | reverse complement strand
ACCGGGTCGGTGCGGGTGGCAGCGGTGGCAGGACGGAGCAGGTGGGCCCCGGGTGCTGGAAGCTGCAGGGTCCCAGCGCAGGGTGGAAGGGACATCGGGTGGAAGGGACCTTAAAGATCATCTGGGTCCACCCCCCTGCGTGGGCAGGGACACCTTCCATCCTGTCAGGTTGTGCAGAGCCCCACGCTGTCCCCAGCCTGGGAAAGGGCCGGGGATTTACCTGTTGGCTCAGCTGGGTTCTCCATGTGGAGTTTTCCCCCCCCTTTCAGCCCATAGGATGGATGGAGAAGAGTGCCGGGTATATTTAGAACTAATTAAATTTACTGCAACTATCTAAGATACTTTAAATTGTAAATGTGCATGTATTTTCAAGAGGAAGTTTGAAATTTGCATATTGTCAATGGATTTGGTTGGTGCCCCGCAAAGTCATCCTGAAACCACCTTCCTGCTGTACCAACAATAAAGGAGCTAAGTAAAGAGGGAAGTTCATTGTTTGTATTCATTCATTTTCACCGACTTAGGCAAAAAACTGCCAGTCATGTAAAATTAAATTATATGGTTTTGTATTTCCATTATATTTATATTACACTATAGTACTGTAGTTGAATTAGACTATTTTCCATGGGGTCTGGGCTGTGACTACTGAATTTAACTCGCTTTATGCAAGAGCTACCCTTAATTAGACTTGAGCTGAGAGCAGAATTGCTTTGACTAGTGCTGCAGAGCACTATGGCAGCAGAACACCACAGGCTCTTAAATTACTAAAAAGATATTTGCTGTCTGAATAGCTGGAGCTGAGGGCATTATTTCAGAACTCGTTCTTACTGATCACCTCAGCCCCTGGGAGAGGCAGCCCTTGGCCAGGTCCCACCAACTGTTACCAGACTAACCTGGATGAACTGTCTCCTTCGATAACTCCTTCACCCACCACTCATTCGCCAGTTCTCGGGCAAATCACAGTAGGATATTTGGGACTACCCACTCTGATCCTGGAAATAAGAGTTGTAGGAACTATTGGTCAGTGTCTTTGCCTCTCTCCTAAACTTGCCAGTAGCTCTTGATGCCTGCAGCAGTGAAGTCAGCAGGTAGGGGCATCAAAAGGAGCATCTGCCTGATCAGAAAAGTGTCATCAGTCCAGTAACAATAATTCGCAAAATTTGTTATGAAAAATACATTCATTGTTCTCTGGCAATGATGTGTCACTATGTGCAGGAGCTTTGGTCTGTTCCTTGAAGAGAAAAAGCTTTTTAGTGAAGAACAGTGGTGTGATTTTGCAGTTGCTTAGGACAGTCATCTTCAGCAGCTGATGATGCTGAAGTTATCCAAAATATCAGTCCTTTAGCCAAAAGCAAAACAAACTTCCATGATCACAGTCTTGCCAAAAGCTGTGTCAGTCATGGTTCCTCTCACCTAACTGAGGAACGTGTCCACGTGTGTGCTGCAAGCGTACTTCTCATTGCACAGCTTCAAGGTATTAAAGAGCTGAATGCTGCAGTATTAGGTAAATGCAAACACCAGTAAAAAGCCTGGGAGCTTTTTTCTAAGGGAGAATGTAATTCCCAAATCTGTTGATTAGCAGTAGAGCAGGCAAAAAACAAAGGTTAGGCTGCACTGGCAGGATTTGCTGGGAAGATCCCCGTGGAACGCTGCGCTGGCAAGTCGGCAGCGAGGGTTTTGTGCCCTGCAAAGAGCTTGCACAGCTCACCTTGCATTATGCTAAGCCAGTCTTGTACCTAAGTGGTAAAAATGAGTCACATCTCTGCCTTCTGGGGTAGCTGAGACCAAGGAAGTGGTTTCTTGTCTTCTGTGTGTGAGCAAACCTGTTTGGCATATCAAGTCTTCCCAATGCTGAAGATTGGAGTATTTGCTCCTAAATGAGCAGTGTTGACTAGACACTGCCTGCATGTTTCCCAGCTCCATCGTGGGTTGATAAGGTAACATCAGGTAACAGATGTGATTGCTTACACAACATGGTCAGGAACACATTCAAGGGGATGGTTTAACCTATGCAGCAGGTGATGCCTTGCAGAAGGAGGACCCTTTCCCTCTCTTTCTTGCTGTCATTGATCAGCAGAAAGCAAGCTCAGACTCCAGTTCTTCGGGCCCCTCTCTAACATAAAAAAAAAGAAAGAAGAAAAGTAGTATTCTGCTCCAATTAATTAAACAAACTGATATAAATTCCCGGCTTAAATTGTACTTTGCATATCCATAATCTCTGCACTACACTTTATGTATACTTTACCCTTGGGTAAAAATTTGTAAGCATATAAATGCTTTCTCATATAATCTTGCTAAAGCACGCTCTTGCCTATAAATATTCATACCACTGCCAAAACATTTGCAAGCTTTCCCCAAAGGTGAAATATTTGTAATGTACTTTGCCTTCTGGGTATAAATATTATCCAATACATTTTGGTTAATATGAATACACTAATTATTCTTGTAACCCTTTTTAAAAGGGTCATCGTCATGATGTGAATTTTTTAAAAATGTAATTACAGTAATTGGATACTTAATCTAATTAAAATTGGCTTTATCTTTAATGGGAATTTTTCTAAAGAGGCGGAATGACAATTGACTTTCTGATAATCACTGTTTTCTTTCAGCCAGAGGATGCATTTAGTGCAATAGGAACCAGAGAACACAGCCTCTTTACTACACGCCAGCCACCTTTAGAGCCAGTTAAACTGTATTTTTATCCATTACCAGACCAAACTTTCACTTTACATAGAAATTAAAGTTCTCTATCCAGAATTGGTTTAATTGTGGTTCAGGTACAGATAATTTCAGATGTTTATAGTGCTGACTACAGTGCAAAGCTTCCCTTAGAGAAGGTGTCAGCCTCACAAAGCCTGCCTCTGACAGTGGCTGTAGGCACAGTCACATGTATTGTGAGCTCTGCTGTCTTCAGGAGGTGCACTAGGGTGGACCCCAGCATGCTTTGGGTACATGTAGATTCTCACTGAAGTCAACAGAACTCCTGAACAGAGATAATTTGGATTATCTCCTGGGTATATAATTGGGATCAGCATTTCTCTAAAGGGACGTTCCTTGCTCAGTGACTGGCAGGACGGTCACCGTTCAAAAGCTGAAACTTATTTTGAGTACACATTGCCAGTTATAGACAGTTTCCTTTACTGTGGGAAGCCAAGGAGAACAAGGCAATGGAAAAGCTGGGGGTTGTGTAAGAATGAGACTGGAGAAGTGGATTCACATTGCTAGCTTCAGATACCTGTGACATATACATTTATGTCTGAGATCTGTTTGTATTGCAGTGGAAAATCCATACAGTATAATTCACCTGATCGTAGGTGGAGGTCTATTTTCAGATGTCATAGATCACACTATATTTTTCTTTCTTGATGAGAAAGGGTGCATAGATGGGCACTCTGTAGAGGTGAATATTGAGTTAGATGAATGATACCACCTGAGAAGCAACACAAACCCCTGTCTATGGAGCACATACATTCACTTAGGAAGTGGAAAAGAGAATATCAGCGTCAGAAGCCAAGTGAAGTTCAGAAAGTTTTGCTTTAAGGATTTCTGAAGATTCATGAACCCAGCTGAAAGGTGGGTTGAAAGAAGTAAAAGAACCCAAACAATATTAACTTGAGAAATAAACAAAAATGCAAATTCCATGATAATATGGGTAATTTTGAACTATCATTGTGATGCACTTCAAGACTGGGGAAGAGCTTCCCTGATGAGCTCAACAAATGAAAATCTGAGAAAACATACAGAAAAGGCAATTCCTGTGAGCAAATATGACTGATCCATCTGATAGCATTACAGCTATGACACTGTCAGCAAAGACACTTAGTCATTGGGTTGGTGCAAGCCATCAACATTGGCTTGATCCAGCCCTCAGAGTGAGCTAGCTCAAGCTCAGGTAGAAATACCTGGAAGTAGTCTGTTACAAAACTGCTGCACCTTTCAGGGTGTGAAATTAGCACTGATGGAGCATTTCAATGAGTATGTAAATTGAAAACAGCATCAGAAGTACCAAAGAGAGCCTCAAGCTTAATTTGAGAACTGTTGGTGGTCTCGAGCTTCAGCTTTAAGCTTATTAAAAAGCATTTTCCATTTGAAAAAAAAAATAAAAATGATGCTGAGATTATTGAAAAGCCCATCAGCTTGCTTTACCAAAGTGACAACTTTGTGTAAGCTGAACCTTTGGATCAAGAAATAATTACATCATCTAGTAGCCTTCACTAAGTTTAAAACTTCCAGAGTGAAATTAAACACAGAGGTAAAAATTACCCCTTAAAGGGGCCTTGTCTAAGAGAAAACTTGAAACTTTAAAGAGTTCTTGTAGGTTGGGGAAAATATCCTCATAGATATTGGTACCAGTATCAACTAGTTACACTGAATGTATTTAAAATAAAATCCTGATGCTATTTCATGATTTTAAAAAGGAGGGACAGTCTGAAGTTACAAACATTTTTGCAAGTCTATGACAAGTTATGATATAAACATTTTGCAGAGAAGGTTAGGTGCTTCTGATAGAAAAGTCTTCAGCAGACCAGATATGACTTTTGCTTGGACCATAGTTTAAAAAGTGGGTGCCACTTTTCACAGTCCTGCTATCCACAGGATGATTTCAGAGATCAGTTTGACACCATGCAAAGTAAGAAATGAACAGGCTGGGCACTTGAGTCCTACGGCGAAGAGGAGTGGGGTGTGAAGAGTAAGTGCATGGTCTTACAGGTTACCTGTTAAGTGCAAGTGAGGAAGGATTTAATCTGTTGTAATTTAATGCATTTCCATAATTTGAGGTAACAGTAAGAAACTGTTTTGCTGAAAGAAAAGCAGCCTTCCCCCAAGCCCTATCACTATGCATACCAAAGAAAAATGCATTAACTAGCTGGGCCTGGTGGGGGATTTCAACCCTGCTTGCAAGATAACACTGCTGAGCAGCTACATTCTTCACCTGTCCGTCTCCTGAGGAAGGGCAGCCCCATGTGAGGTGCCCACCTCCCACTCATTTCTAGCTGAGGGAGCTGAGGCAGTGAGAAGAGTCACCCTCTGGTGTGGGCAGAACTATGGCTTCATCCTGCAGCTGGTCTGGGACCCAGTCTGAAAAGCTGAAACTGGAGGAGTGGCTCTTGCTACAATTCCTGTTCAGGCTGAAAGTCAGACATAGCAGCCAGAGGTCCAAACTAATTGGTGGAAAAGCTGGCACTGTAGCAGAGGTCAGCTGGGGATATGGACAAATGTAAAATCTGAGCAACAAAACTTATGCACTGCCTAGAGTTATGAAAGGTGTGTTTGGAGTTGGAGTTGCCTGATACTAGGCAGCCAGAACTGCTGCCTAGTAAATTGGTAGGATGGCCAAAGCTAATTATCACAGAGTGGCTCAGAGAAGGCCAAGAAAGCAGACAAAAAAAAAAATAATAATAAAAAAAAAATACAGTAACTTCTCCTTTCAGATGAAAACTGCATTATCTGCAAGTATCTGTTTCTGGGTTACTCACTGCTGGGGGTGTTAAGTAATATTGCACCATTTATTGGTGAGCAACTCATAGTGTGTTTAGGATCACATGTTTTGTAAAGAAGCACCAGACCACTGGAGCACCTATTTGCTCTCACCATCTTGCTTTGATAGGAACAGCCCACAACACTCCAAACATCACATCCATTCTTGTTCCTCAGCAAAATCTTTGGATAATAAAGGGCCATGCAGCCATTTCTAACACTGAAATCAGGTATCTCGGCTACTCTTAACAGCTTAAATTTAAGGAGTTGTTGGATTTTGTATTTAACCTATTGCTCTTGAAAAGTTTCTTTCATCTAAAGGTGAAAAATTTGGAAGCACAACTTCTGTTTTTCCAGGAGATGGCAGTGCCAGTACAGAAAATAGCCAAGCAATTGAGCTTCTAAAGTGACTGTTCTGTAATTTGCCAGCTTGGAACTCATATATAACAAGTTCTGATTCTTTTTTTAAATAGATGATCAGATAATTATACTTCAATGACTGTCAAAAGTAATAATGATAGCACTCATTACAACTTTAAAGTGTGTCTGATTTCCCAAGGGCTCACAACAAACCTTAATTCATCTGAGTGGAAACAGGAGACATAATTAGGCAGTAACTCATTTCTATCGCATACAGTATATGCTATAATTAATTTTGGCTTCACGTTTTCACACTGGATGTTGAACTGCCCTCCTAACATCCATCTCCTCTGCCCCTACCTGGGGTAGGCACAGGTGTTGAAGTAGCATGCAACTAGATTGTAAATCCTGGATTAAATCTGAGGAGATGGCATGGCACATCTGGCAGCACCTGGCACATCTGAAGTACAAAGCAGGCAAATAAACTTAGTGAAATTTAATAAGGAACATTCACTGCATCAGATGCAGAGGTATGCTAGCTGCAGTGCTAAATAGATTGCAATATGCTAGCTAGACTGTTTGGAACATATTCTTGCTTTCATGAACTGTGTGAGCTGATGCCTTTAATTTTCAGGTTGAGCTTGATTTCTGATTATTTTTGTCACACTGTATTTCAAGAATGTTGTGTTATGATTGCATGTGATTTACTAAAAATAACAGATCAGTGAAAAGATGCAGAACTTACTGTGCTTCTCTTTCCATTCATTTTTTATATTTTTGTGAGTCTTTCATTACAAATAAAGGGCTCTATTCACATTAGAAAGGCTACCTACCAGTTCAGTGAGAAGAAGGCAAGCAAAGAGTTATTTTACACCCTGCTAACGTATTCATATAAAACTCATCCAATTTTGTTAAGACCTTTTGTGGAGAATCAAAAGTTAGCGAAGATTGTATTGTAATTCCTCTTCCTGACCTGAAAGTCACACAGCTGGATTCAAGTAGGCCAGAAATACGTGCTTTATAGAAACACCTTGTGGCTGGGGTTTTTTTTGAAGCTCTGAAAGTTGATACCGCTGACCCTGCCCTCAGTACCAACAGCCGAGTCTCTAGTAGGAACTCATGGCACAAGACAATTTGTTGCAACTGTCAAATAGCTGCAGAAGGGAAGGATCCACCTTGTTTCATTAATGTCAGCCTCTACCTTTTCCTTGTAACAGGGCAAGAGTTATGCATTGCTCCTTAGACCTGAGAAATTCTAGTTTTGTGGGGCACAATCAAAATTTAAATACCCTGGAGGAAAACAATTTGCTGCTTGATCCAATGGCACCTTTTGAAGTCGGTGTAAAAACGTTCATTAGCATCAATGAGGTTCATATCAGACCCTTGTTTCATAGTCAGTGGTAATATAACATAATTGACTGATCAACATCCTCTTTTGCAAGTCATAGGAAAGACATGTCAACAGCAGTCTCATTGACTGTACCAGCAGCCCAATGCTTGTTACAGCCTCCTGTTAATGATGATGTTAAACCCCACCCCATACAACAAGGGAACATGTCTCAAAACACTCACTACACATTTCATTGGTGGGTGCTACTACAAGGGAGTGTAGCATTTGTGATAACAGAGGTAACTAAAATATAAGAGGAAAATATAAGAGGAAAACACAGTTATTGCATAATGACTCTTTATATATCAGTTATTGTTAATTCTCAGTAACAATGACAATGCTGAAGTACCAGGTAATGGTACTTTGCATGACATGTGTGATAAAAACATCAGGAGATTAATGTTTGTTGTTGAGAATCTCCCTGTTATTTATGCCTTTTAATTCATTGCATAGACCTTATGACAAAACATAACAGTAAGGTATTTAAAGAATAACTTTTCAAATATACCATTCCACATACTAAACTGTGTGTTGGATAAGTAGGACAAGTCAACACTAAGAGGTAATAAAAAAGATGCTCAGGTCCTATAACTGGTACCCATAATGTCAGGAAAAAGAAAAGTAGAAATCATACTGATTTCTGACTGAGCAGCTCTCCAACCAGCTCAGCTAAGTCCATTGCATGTGCTGGTGGGTAAGAAGACAGCTAAGCAGGGCTAGAAAACTGTAAGTCAGTATAGCCACTTGTTTTATGTCCATTCAGGATTTAATTCAGTACTTGTATGAAGTGCTGTCGTTTGATGCAAGCAACACCAACACATTGTTCAGAGGTGCTACTCTGTACATGTGAACAACAATGAACTACTCTTGAAGCATGTTTTAGTGTGATAAGTGAACAGGCCAGGTACGTGTGGAGTGTGAGGGATCAGAAGTAACAGAAAGATCACAAGAGATTTCTGTTACACGTGAGAAATAGGGGTAAAACACTTCTTGTGCACATACCTGACAGCATGCAACTGCACAGACAATAGAACTCCAATCAGATCCTGTAGGTACTCTCCCTGCAAAAATGGTGGAGCTCGAAGACAACAAGAAGAAAAAGACTGATAGGCTGTTCACAGTAATCCATTATCACCAAGGTAATTTTCAGAAGTGAATCACTATTCCTTTGAAGACATGTGCACCTCCCACACAAGCTCAAGTGCAGCCAACTCTGGAGTGTGATTCAAATGCCATTCTTCTGCAAGAAATGTATGGACAGCCCAACTCCACACAGAACATCTATCCTGCAGTATCAGGTAGGACTAGTCACTTGAAGAAAGGAGATTGAAGAACAGAACATTAATCAAGGTCATAGGGGTCTTGTTATTTCTGGAGCGGTTACTTACTTTCCATGTGTCTTTACTTCAGTCTTTCAATCTCTCCTTGCTCTTTGTTTCTTCTTGGCTGGGCTCCTCCAATTGCTCTCAGGACTTAGCTGTTGTCCCCATTTTATATGTGTAGAGCTTGGTTGAGACCTCTTGGCACAACAGTATTGCTACTGCTGGTAGATGACTCCCACAAATGAGGAAAAGAACTACATGAGTGTGTCAGGCTGTAGAAAGTCCCACTCTCAGAAACCTCAGTGGGAGGAGACAGTCTCAAAGAGGGACACTGCATCTGCAGCAGTGTAGGGATGAAGGAAGAATCAAGGGTTTGGTGAAAAGGGTAGAAATAATAGCTTATGATTTTCAGTGATGAAGGCTGAGAAGCCATTCAAGTTTAAATAATCTTTGGATGTGCAGCTGCAGGGACAGTTAATATGGAGTTCCCATTAAAAATCTCTCAGGAGATCTTGTAAGATTAAATAAAATTAGCCCAAAGGCCCAAATTCTACCTGCAAATCAACCATCATCCACTGAAATTAATGAGCCACTGAAAAGCACAAGATCAGACCAGCTGTGTGGTCTGGCAGTCACCTTGTGCTTGTCTTCCATCCCCTCAACACCTCCTGCCTGCCCTACCTGCTCTGTTCAGCCCTGGTCCCACCCAGCCACCACCTGGTCTCAGCTTCTGCCTCTGCTCACTTACACAGTTTATACGTTGAACAATACATAAAGGAAGGGCAGTTAGGTGATCCTGTAAGGACCAAGGCTGGTGCCAGCATGGCATGGATGTGCCTTATATAACTACTCTTCACCCAAAAAGGTTGGGCCCCTGCCTTGCAGCAAGGTGTGGCTGTGGGGGCTGGGCCTGTGGGCTCACACATCAGTGACAAAATAGTACAGCATGCACATCTTGTGTTTCCTAACTTCATATGACTAAAATTTGATGTAGCTACAACGAATCAGTGCTCTCAATTTTATAGTTTGGAGTGGGGTCTGGGGGAGCCAAAAAAAAAAAAAAGAAAAGAGAAAGAAAAAGAAAAAGAAAAAAGACAGGAAAAAGAAAAAGGGAAAAAAACCACAAGGAATTACTTATGAGTTGGGTCCTGAGGCTGTGCAGCAGACCCCTGCCTTGTGCAGCTGCCTGCTTTTCAGGGTGTTAAAACAGCAGCCCGGAGGCACTTGGCCTGGTTGCAGACAGATAACTGGTATAACTGCTGCTGAACTGGGGGGCAGGAGCTCTGCAAGCCCTGGCTTTGGGATGTGCCCAGTTTGTCTGATGCACTCGCCAAACTTTTTCTGCCAGACATTACTGCCTGCATTTGGTGAGCCCTGGGCTTTGCCAAGTGCCTGCACCTGCAAGAGCTTCTCCAGGAGTCGCTGGCATTGCTGGTGTGGCTTGGAGCTCAGCAGCATCTCTGCTGGTCCATTAACTCCCAGAGATGTTTATTGTGAAGCTAAAATTTATTCAATCGAATCTCACAATGAATAGAAAGTGGAAGATAAATATTAGGGCTGCACTCGGTAGGAACAGTAAAGAATATGCTGTTTACCAGGGTAGATATGAATATTGTTTAATTTGTGTTGGAAGTAGTTGCGGGGGGAGAACTCTCTACACTGCTGCAAAGCTCAACTTTTAAGCACATTTTTCTCTCTGATACTTAAGAATATTTCTGTGCAGAACTTATATATATATGTATATATTTTTAAATTTTATTTATTCTTAGAAGGAATAAAACTTAGTAGCTTTTCCTTTTAGCATCAGTCTCCTGATAGTCATAGGGCAGATGAATGGTTGAAAATACTCACATATTTGATCCAGTCTTTCAGTGCAGATCCTTAAAGTTAGGTGATGTCCAACTCCTGATAAAAAAAAATGACACCGGTGGGAGTTGCTCACCCATGCTCCAATCATTGGAAATGCCATAACCAGTTAAAGGCAGGTGCCACAACACTTGGAGGACTAAAGCCTTTAAGGTCAGATTTTAGAAGCTATTGATGTGCCTGGCTAATTGACAGAGCACAACAGGCTCTGTGGCTTTCAGGCCACTTCAGTGGGGCTGTGCCACTTGGGGACATGGGCAGGACTCAGACCCTGCTCCACATCTGTCCATTTTGGGACCATGTCCCTGCATTGCTGGCCACAGGCACCAGCAGTAACCAGATGTGTCAGCACTCATGAAGAAGCAGAGATTTAAGGATGAAAACAGGGGTCTTAAATCTTTAAAAAATAAATGTGATTTAGTCTAAGGAGGCTTGTGTGTTTGAAGACATTCAGGTGCCTCAGTCTGATTGGAGCAAAGGATGTAGTGCCTCTGCACAGATCATCCTGCTGCACTGGCAGATAGTCCAAGACATGGTGTAGCTTCTTCAGAAGTGCATCTGTGCACATCCATCATCAATAAAGAACAGTTTATAGATCGGAACAGAGGATAATGGGAGGACAGTAATTTAAATCATAGTACTTAATTGGACATAAGGATTCCTAACATCCTCTTACTTTCCTAATTGCTAATATACTTAACACTGATTTTATCAATAGTCCACAATATATAAAATTACTTCATATCAGCTCATTAGTTAATTAAGTAGGGGTGGGGGAGACAACAAAGCCAAAGTTTGAGGACCCAGACTTCTCCTTGATTTAAAGTAGCAGCTCTGCCTTCAGTGCAGTGGTGCTAATTCCCTCTGACCTGCATGTTTTTCACATTACATTTTTACAACAATACAGCTTTACAACGCACAAGTAAGAAGGAGATGAGGCCACCACACCAGGACCAGCCTGTCTTTTCAGCTTTTTGAGACTTTATCTTTAAGGGCAAAGAAGTTCCTGGGCAAACCATAGATCAGAGCTGCAGTCAGCAAAGCTGAATAAGAGAAACTACAGAATTAAAATTAATTTATATACAAGTTTTAAAAAACCCTTTAAATAGCTGACTGGGTATACTAAGAACTGATATATAAAGTTCGTTTTTCTATGAACTGAATATCTTGGCTAAACCAGAGGAGAAAAATATTAATTATAACTACCCAGACACACACTTTAAGCTGTGTTCAGTGGTGCCTTCTGTAGCACTGTTTTTGGACAGAATGAAATACTGTATATTTTTCTCACATTATGCAAGAATTGGCTGAGCTGAATGCTTCTGATTACCCAACCCTACAACATAAAGGCATTTAAACCACCACATTTTGCTTCTAAAATAAGCTTAGAAAAGGACACAAGGCTGTTAAATGCCACTCAATTGACTTGCAGTAACACTCTTAAGTGATGGTCTGTCCACACCAGGAGGCCATCTCATTTATTAAGAAGGTGAGGTAGGATTGGTCCCTAGTTTTTTATTTGGGTTTGGTTCCTTCCTTCCTTCCTTCCTTCCTTCCTTCCTTCCTTCCTTCCTTCCTTCCTTCCTGCCTTCCTTCCTGCCTGCCTT
>NW_009952707.1:3144430-3153170 GCF_000747805.2 Chaetura pelagica | reverse complement strand
GTAGTATTGGTGTCTAGTTTTCTATTTGTGTTTGTTTCCTTCCTTCCTTCCTTCCTTCCTTCCTTCCTTCCTTCCTTCCTTCCTTCCTTCCTTCCTTCCTTCCTTCCTTCCTTCCTTCCTTCCTTCCTTCCTCCCTTCCTCCCTTCCTCCCTCCCTCCCTTCCTCCCTCCCTTCCTCCCTTCCTCCCTCCCTTCCTCCCTCTCTTCCCTCTCTTCCCTCCCTCTCTTTCTCTCTTTCTCCTTCCTATTTTTGCTGGTTTAAATAGGATAGGAAATGGAAGAAAGCCCCTGTTCCAGTCCAGGGTTTTCATCACACACCAATCCTACCTTTTACTGCCCAGTGAGCCAATTTTTGATCTATTCTCTATTAATAACATCATCTACTGAGCAAAATGGTCACTTTTTTCCCCAACCCTGGAAAATATATGGTTTCGTTTTCCTCATCTTGAATTTCCACATATGTGCCTTTTCCTGAGCTAGAGACCTCTCTGCCCAGCCTGCACTGGGTTGTTTTCCCTTCAGCTTCTTTATGTCATACATATAAAAGTATCTTTACTACTGAAGAACATATGATCACCCCACTGAAGTGAACAATGTGAATTTTATATTTTCAGCCTTTCACTTTATTATCTATGGAGAAACACAAGCTCCAGTGTTTGCATTAGGCTGATTATCCTTCTGGGGATATAAAAAACCCCATCAATTTTTGTTTTACCCTCATTTCCCCACTACATCTATGCAGGCAGTCTATAGACACTGTTAGATGACTTTTTCCTCCTGTTGTAGACAAAAGTGAGGATTTTTTGCAGCCACAAATTGTTATAATTGCCACTGTTTGTCCCATGTCTTCCCTCAACCTACACTTACCCCTCTGGTTTCACGTGACGATTTGTTGCTAACGAGTGTATTTTCCATTAGTGGAGAAGAAGGGGGTGGAGTACCAAACAACCTCCAGTGGCTGTATTCAAAGTGTAATGCTTCTTATCACAAATAATTTTAAAAATGCAAGAACCCCAGTTTGCAGCTAGGAGGCCCACTTGAGGGATCAGTTAAAATTTACTCCTTTATACGCATGCCAACTCTGACTTCAAAAAGACTGTATTCCCAAGAATAAACAACCCAATATTTGTGTAATATAATTAAGTGAAGGCATCTTTAAATGTCATACCAGCTTGTGCCATGCTTTAAATTGTTATGCATCAACAGAATTTAACGAGATGGCCAAGGATCCTGCTTCCTGCTTGAATGCGATAAGCCACAAATACTGTATAGCTCTTTAATAGATTGCCAAAATAAAGCATTTTGTATGCAAATTATTCATGGAGTGGCAAAGCTAATATAGTGCCAAAATTACGCCCACTGGTCCTCTGCAATTAGTAGTTAAGTTGAAGTATCTTCAAACTGCAGAATTTCTTTCAGTGTCTCCCAATACTTGAAACATCTTTTCATTTATGAAAATAGGAAATAGCAGCTTTTATTTTCCTTTTAAAGTTCAGGGTATGCACACACTACAGCAGAGATGTGGCGAGTGGGATCTAATCAGAAAAATTGCACATAGGCTACCCAGGAAATAAATATAAAAGTCCAGTGACTTGCAAGAAAGTTGAAGGGGAAAGGAAAAAAAAAAAAGTATTTCTCCTTCCCCAAATGAAGTGTGTGAACCCTGTGAAGTTGGGCTGAAAAAGCTAACTGAAAAACACAGCACAACCAAAGAGAAAATAAAAGCATTGGGCTGATGGCTTGGAAGGGCTGGTGGTGCTCCCTGTGTGCAGCACCTTCTCACCCTCCCCAGAAATCCCCCTGTCCAAGGAACACCCACGTCCTCCTAACAACTCCAGGAGTAAAACTTCCTTGGGCTGCACCAGGCAGAGGAGCTGCCACTGTGAAAGGCCAACATCTGTAAATCGTTTAACTAGAGCTTTGCTGTCAAGAGACCACCTGAAATGCTCCTTTCCAACAGAGTTAGAGATAAGCCATCCATTACCAGGAGTCCTTAGTTTCAAGTTAAGCAAACAAATAACCAATGAACACGCCCCCTGGGAAACACTTGCAAAATTCCCAACTTTTAAAAAGTAATTATGTTCTCCCCTGAATACCAGAAACAGGATCCATTGCAAGAAAGGGAAAGGGAGAAAGACGGAAAGAAAAAGCATTTCCCAGTCTTCAAATTTCCAGTGCAAAACCAGTTTCCCTTTTCTTCAGCCATGTAAGATCATCTCTCAGTGAACCTACAGCCAGTGAGGGAGCTGTGCAAAGGGGAAAAAGAAGTTGCTCCTTGATGGAAGTTTTTGGAGAAAGTTTAAACAGCTGAATTAGGCAACTGTGAAGTGTTCAAGTAACTTTACCCTCTTCGGTGTGTCTTACCACGGTGTGGAGATGAAGCATGGTGAAGGAGTGGAGAGGCAGATGTGTCCTGTAGATCATGTCCCCGTTCTGTAGAGTTGACGCGAACCGTATTTTTCATTTACAACCTAATCACCAGGAGAGTATAGTACATGTCAGGGGCCTGAGACAGTGATTTAAGGAGTCTGTGTCAAACTGCGTGGACCTAGATGGCCTTTCTAAGCTAACCTGGAGGATTTACTGCCAGCTAAACAACAAATGTAATTTTGGTCATGAACTGTGTTATGAAATGTTGTGGAAAACCATAAACAACGGCGTTCAGTCCAGTAAAATCCAAAAGTTGTCATCTACAGCTTTCTCTTAACCTGAGGGGCAGCGGGGAGACCCAACCCCAACAAACCCTTGCCTCTTCTGTTCTTTGATATCAAGGGAAGAAATGTATAGCCAGTCTTACAGCAGGAAACAACAGTCTCTTGGAAAGATGAAGAAAAGCAGCTACCACTATTAATAACATAGATCTCGCATTTTGTCCTTTTTTCATAGTGTTGATGGTTTGAATGTGTCTTTTCCTATGGTGGTTTAAAAGTCTACCCCACAGAGGTGAGGGTTACAAGAGCGACTCTGCCAGACAAGACCCAGTGGAAGGTGTGGGGAGCTGATGGCAGCTCTGGCACCGTGGGGAGGACTTGCCACATGCTATTGGTCCAGGTCCTCCACTGACAACTTGTCATCGGTTTTGTTAAAAATAAATAAAATATGGCAACCAATGAAAATCAATCTTCTGATGCTCGGCTGCCTTAAATACCAGTAGAGCAAACAAACAGCCCTAAACAATACAGCAGAACCCATATATCAATTACCCTAAATGCTCAAGCATTTTTACTTCACAGCCTGCACCATCTGACTGTGGTACCCGCAGCCGCTGCACAGAGATGATAATGGTGCTGCATTGTTCCCGGGCGCCTGGCGGCCAGATAAGGGCTGCCTGTGCTTAGATGATAATGAAAGTGGGCAGACTTAACATTGTGATTGGAAAATTTCTTGGGTCTCAGAAAAAGGTTCTATTAAGCCCACTGACCCCAATTGAATATTAATTAGCTAATTAACAGATTTATTGTTCCACGCAATTTCTGGAGAGGCAATTTTTTTTTCAAGTGCTATTATTTTTTTAAATTATTTTTTGCATTGTGTATAATTAAATCTTTGCAGCTGCCAGCATCTTCTGCATGATTTGGCAAAAAAAAGAAAGAAAAAGCACTTATAGCTTTCTCTTTTTTTTTTTTTTTCCCAGGCCCAAACGTTTCCAATCGCTTTAGTGAGTGTTTGGGGGTGGGGGAGGAAAGGAGTGGGAAGGAAGCAGCTGATTTATGTTGCATTTTACAGATATATTTATTCTTAAAAGCTTAACTTAAAAATGTCCCCACTTTTTTTCTTTTTTTTTTTTTTCCTATTGTGATTCACTGGTCTCTCTTTTAGCCTGAGGTGACTACACAGTGCACTATTATTCCCTGAAAAGACACTGAGGTCTGGCCCTGCCTCTCTTTGTACCTCTTTTTAAGCATTGTACATCTTACCTGTTTGCTCCTGCTCTTTTCTGCCACGCAACCACTCTCTGTCCAGCTGGGAGGGCAGGAGACTTGGAAGAGCCAGTATCTGCCCTTCCTCCAGGAGGGTTCCTTACCTGGAACCACATGGTTCACTTGTTTTTTTTCAAAAGACTTTTGTGAACACTGAATTATTGGTAAAGAGAGGCAAGATGATACTTGCCGATGTGGATGATTTCTGACCGTTTCTAATAAATTTATTTGGCTCAGAGCACTCCAAGAGCTTCACACTTAAGTGAGCCAGGGCCTGCCACTGTCTGCTGCATGATGCTGCTACTGGGGCAAGGGGTTCATTGCAGATTCCTTACAAATAATTGACTGCATTATATATTTTCCAAAAGAAACAGACTGTCTCTTAAATAAACCATGGTACTTTTGTGAGTGCTGTCCAAAGACTCTAACGTAAGCGCTCTTTACAATTCCAGAATTATCGTGACATTCTTAAGTTACAAGCTATAGTGCAAAATGTCAACAGTGAACACCATTATCCCATTAAAAGGAGAAAAGACAAAAGAATCTTGCATTAGAAAACAGAAAACATGAAATTTATAAGGTTCAAGATAGCATGCAGATGTCCTAAGTCCACACACCTGAGTTTAGGACTGCTTCTTGTGTCCAAAGCCAGGATTTGTGGAATGTGCTGTAGCAAGTGTGGAGCAAAGCTGAGACCTGGATCTGCTAGTAGTGGCATATATCTTTTTTCTCTGACCACTGTGTACACACTGAGACAGCTATATGTTAAATGTATGGTTCAAAATTATAGAAAGAGACCTCCTGCAGGGGCCTCTGAAAAACTCTTCAGCACCTACAGAAGTGAAATCACCTTTGTCTCATCTCCCCTAGAGAGAGGAAACTACAAGAGAGACAAACTTGCACCTGCCACAGATACAGGTGGGTCCAAGGCCAGTGAATGCTCACAGATAGTTCCTCCTTGGGTTCCTTCTCGGGTTCCTCCTCATACTGATGATTTTCCTTCTTTTTTTTCCATTTTTCTTTTTTTAATACAACAGCCATTGTTCAATGAAATAATTAATTTGTACCGTACAAACAATTAATATTTCTATACCTTGCAGCCATGTTTGGAAACCTGTGAAACAGGTCTTCATTGACTCAAGAGACTTTTTGGATCCACAGAAATGTGCTGCCAAATTAAATGAGTGGAAATACAACCATCCAGTATCTCTTTCAACTGTTACAGGTGACACTGTTACAGGTTATGGACTATACCACACAGTGACATTAAATAGCTTGAAACCCTATTTCTGGGGCATAGACACTTTCACTCAACATCTGGAACTAAGTTGTACAACCCAGAAGAAGACAAGCCACCAGAGGCATCTCTGGGCCCTGGCTAGATTTGAATCCAGCCAACAGTTCTACTAGTCATGGGCAGCAGAAATGTTGGTATCTGGATGCTTTTGTCCATCACAGAAATAGAACCAAACTCTAATACTGAAATACAGGGCACGTATTCACAATGCTTTGCCCAGAACTTACCTCAGGTCCCATGTGGTGTTCTTCACTAGGTTGGCCTAGATGAATAGAGACATTTTAATGAAATGTCATAAACAACTTTTTGTTTAGATTTCTGTACTTTTTTTACAGCTACAGCCTACCCTAAAATGTGCTGGTCAGGGAGATAGTGCTTAAACCACATGCTAATTTCCTTAAGAATATTAGCTAAATACTACTGTGGTTCCAAATGAGAACTGATAAATAGACTAAGGAATGTGATTTCTATTTAAGTCTAAAAACACAGGGAATGTGGAAGGAGAAACACAAAGCTTGTACCAGGATTATAGAGATATGTGAACTGTGTCAGTAAACAGCCTGGACTAGTCTCATCAAAAGGCTGGTGGATATTATTTCATGTTGACTTTGACCTTCTACTCTAATGTAATTACTAGGAACAATTTAAATAACTTTTTTTTTTTTCTTTTTCCCAGAAAAAAAGGAAAGCATTTTCCATTGCTTAAAACTGGAAAACAAAATGTTTGATTGAGGTCATCTTGACATCCATTAGTGTGATAAATGAAGTGGAATTCAAGGCTGCTCCATTATCAAGGTTCATTTTGGTTGTTCAGATCTGGTTCCCCCCCCTCCTTTCCTTTTTTTTTTTTTCTTTTTTTTTTTTTTTCAACCAACATGGCCTCAGACTCAAGGCTGATTACAATAATTACACTTTCTACCCATAATAGTACAAATGATTCAAAGAGTTATTCAGAATGTTTCAATGTCAGCACTTAGATAAATGCTCCTTCTTTCCTAGGGATTGCATTTTTTATGCAGAAGGTTAGTTAGCAGCAGCAATAACAGTATAGCTGTCAGGAAGCCCTGAATTTACGTGCCCAGTAACTACATTCACAATTGTTTGATACTCAGCGTGGCAACCAGACTGAATGGGATACCAGATAATTTATAACTGCTCCCCAATACAAGAAGAACAATTATATTGTGTGCAGTATAAAATGGCCATTATTTAGCCCAATTTTTTAAAATTATTTGAACAAAATGCCTATCTTTTGCAGGGCTATTTTCTTCTCGGGTCTAATTAGATACCCGAGGAATACAGGACATATAAATTTTAGCCACCAAATATATTTATGGAATTTTAATTCACTTCTTGTATACCTCTGCCATAAACCTTCTAAGCCTTCTTTGGGAGGTTTTTAATCTTAAAGGTGAAAAAAAAAAAAAGAAGAAGTAAAAAAAAAAAGTGAAAGAAAGCAATAATCTTACAACGGTAGCTGGAGTTTTCCTGATGAGCAGCAAGACCCTGGTTGTATGTCTCTCCCCCTGTACCATAAAAGCACTGCTGCATGTTTTATGAGAACAAATTTGTTTCTGCAGACTTGACGAATTGCATCTCCTCATAGGGAAGAGCAGGGCTGGCATAGGGCAGAGCTTCAGTGGGGCTCTGAGTGGACCAGGGTCCATGGGACCCTCCAGCTCTTGAGCTGCATCCTCCATCCCCTGTCTCCATCCCCTGCCTCGAGCCTCCCCTTGGCTTTCATAGTGAGCAGATCAAATCACTGTGGAGGAAACCTTTTAATCAAAATCTTCCATGTAGCAATTTTAGCATCATGTGGTAAACAAAATGAACCCTAAAACAGTTAATGACTTTACTCCTGCCTTCCCTCCTTTGGGGGTGATGGGGGCACCAAGGCTTCATGGCACACACCACACCTGACAGTGGCTGTGAAAGCAAAACTTTGAACTTCTAGTCTGCAAAGCAAAATTGATTTCCATTTACAAAGGGGGCACTTTTCCTCCTTTTCTCCCAAGCTATTTATCAACAAAGCATATAACTAGGCATAAATCGGAGGAGAGGCACGTTTCACCAGTTTCTGCATAATTTGCACCTAAACCAGAATTCAGGTAGAGAAGGGACAGACAGATGTCAAAAAACTCAGACTTGCTAGTAGCTGAGCCCAGTTTAAGACATTGCTGAAAGTTAAATTTTGCTAATTTCAAAAGGAAATTAACCATGCTATTACCAAGATGGGCTTTCAATCAAAGTCTAAAATTAGTCTTTCTTCTCTTGAATGAGACCTTAAAATATCTAACATGTATTAATCTAATCCAGAGTCTAAGAGCTGGTATCTCCCATCACCGTGTAGCCAAGCTGCAAAACATTGCCTTAACCCCTGCCTTGGGAAGGTCTTTCATGGGATTGTACCTGCAACCATCTAATTAAGCAAGTCCATTGACATCTCTTCTAATGGAAAAAGAAATTATCTAGGGGATACTGGAGAGGCTGCAGGTAGGGGAGTAGGGTGGCTGCAGCAGTGTCCTGTCAGCATTGCAGCAAGGCTGTGCTGCAGCAGCTCCCACCTGCCCTTTCCTTCAGAGTCCAAGGGTATGGATGCAGGAGAGAGCAGGGATGAGCGGCTGTACAGAGTGCAATTAATTTATATCTCCATTTAAATAAAACCCTCTCATAGTCATAGCTTGGGAGGAGACAGAGCCACTTGGCAAACAAAATTGTATTAAGTGCACTCCACTAGAAATGTTTATACTTTGTCCCTGAGAAATGTTTATGCTGGAGTACAGTATTTATCAATTTGAAAATGAGTGACGAGGAGTACAGAGCTTTTCTTATTTCAGAAACATTTGTTAAGTGGTTTCATTTGCGGCAGCTCCAAAGTCAGTGTAAGTTGTCTTTGTCTGGAAGAGTCTGCAGTTACCCAAGCAATGCTGAGCATGTTGGTGGGGACCCTCCAGCAAATGCATACACCAAAAATGAATGAAGGTTTGGGCAATTTTCTTCATTTCTGATTAAATTCCTTTCTTCTCACCCTCTCCTGATGCTGGCTTTGCCTCAGGAGCCTAAAATTACATTAGAGCAGCCAGGCCAGGGCTTTGAAAGGTATGAGATCATACCTGTAAGCATGAATTTCCAAAAGAGTCTCCTGGTTAAACTCCAGATGCCCAAAGGTCAGTGCCTCCCCCTTGCATCCTTCACCTGCATTTCCAACACAGTGTGCCGTGATACATGATTATTTCTCCCTGGTGGTGCAGGAGCAGCCTACACCCGTGTCCAACACGAGCATTGCAGAAGCTTTTTCTTGCCAAGGGCAGCTAGTCTTCTGCTCCAAATAAATACTTTTCTTAATATGAGAAGAATCAAACCCACCTGTATTTACCACGTCCGTCTTTTTCCCCTGCAGATGGGAGAAATGTAAGCCAACATGATCCTTCCATTTGATCCTTGCTGGGATTTAGGGCTGTGGATGCTCCTGAACCATTTTGTAGCCAACAAGAAAGTAGATCCCTACTCAGACAGCCCCATAA
>NW_009952707.1:3141252-3144392 GCF_000747805.2 Chaetura pelagica | reverse complement strand
TGATCAAATCGGTGTCTCCCTCCACATTTCTGCAGCCATCTCTGCCCATCACCAGTGTGGGTGCTGCTGCTGTGTTAGTCAGCATGTTTCTGGGTCAGTCTGTGTGGTCCAGCCATGGAGACCTTTCACTTGCTTTGGAGTTCACGTTTCATTCTGTGAAAAAGGAAGGCAGCAGCTGAACTGGTGTACCTTTGCCAATGGGTCTTATTCTGGGCCAAATTAACAGAGCTGGGTCACTGGGAGCATAGTTTTACTTGAATGAAAACCTCTCTATCCCTGAGTGAAAACCCTTGATACCAAACTGCTGAACTGGAGAACTCAAATTAAATTGCCTTTATTTCACTGCAGCATCCTACATAGAAATAAAAAGGCCAAGCGTGGAGCTGAAAGATGTTGGTACTACATTTCAAAGGGAAATGTGCCTCTTTACACCTGCTTGGATGACGGGTGTGTCCTCTGCCTCCTTTGCTGTACACAAATAGGTGTGCAAGTGCTTGAGTTTGTGCTCCCATTTGCTAGTAACAAGCCTGTAGGCTTCCCAAGATGTCTGTTTTGCCAGTGTGCTCAAGGTATTCTGGAAGGCAATGGAGTGGTGCAGAAGATGCAGTTCTCCATGGACAAAATCCAAATTAGAAGTTATGTTCTGCAGAAGGGCAATGCAGAGCTTTGCTGTGCTGGGCAGCTTCTGGAGGCTGGAAACCAAGATCATCCTGTCCTCCCCACACAAAAACCCAGCTGGCAGCTGCCAACAGGAGAGACCCAAACCATGAGCAATCCCAGCCCCTGTGGAGCAGATTACTCTGCTAAAGGTAAACCTGAGCAGGTGATATGAAGTCCTTTGAGTGCTAGTTGGTGCTACAGACCCCAGGTACAGACCTGAGAAGCTGCTTCATGGGAACCCCGGCTGCTCCTCTTGCCGTGCAGGCACTGGGGCTGCCCCACAGGCCTCTCCACAGCCAGGCTCCCCAAATGACCCCTGGGCAGCTGTAACCACCAACCATTCCACCAACACTTGAATTCCCCATCACACCCCAACAAAGCTGTGAAGGACTATGCTGCCAGCTCCCCAGTTGCCTTTGCTTGGTATAATGAGGATGGGGAAAAGATCCATTGAAGGGGTAGAAACAGTTTTTTTAAAAAGAAGAAATAGGAGCAGGAGGGGAAGGAATATTGCTCACTCTAACTATCATCCGTAATATCATATTTGATCTTTATATGAGCCTCCCAGAGAGACAGAAGAGAGATGGTGCAGGTATGAATCCAGGAATAACAATGTGCACTTAATAGTTCTTATCGTATGATGGAATATGACACTGACATTTTACCAATATATCTTCAAAGGGTGTTAATGAGGGAAAACCTGCCTGAAGCCAACAGCCCAGCATATGCCAAACAGAGAAATGGTTGTTTCCATGAGGAGAAAAGATCCAAAGGGGAAAGAAGAGGCACAGAACAAAACCACTGGTGCAACCATGTGATTGATGTCACAGTGCCCAGTGATGAAGAGCAAAGGAGGGGTGACCCTGTGTGGGTGGGAAGGCAAGGAGGGGCATTCAGCTGCTCATGGAGGAAGAGGATTTGGAGGAAGAAAAGGAGGAGAAAAGCCACACCTTCTCATGGCAGGTTCAGCATTGGGCAAAGCATCAAACAGGCTCTTCATTGTGTCCCTAATTTATCCATCCTGGTATTTTTTCTCTTCTTAGAAGCTTTGCTCTAGAACATACATGACCTGGGTGCCTGAATCAGCTCAGAAGCAGCAGCATTGTGATTCAAATAATAACAATTAAAAAACCCCATGCACACAGAGTGCAAGAAGTGTGTTCAACCTCTGAGAAACCTGGAAAAGTCTGCAACTCAGGTATGAGCATTAAGTGAGGTTTAAAGACTTCTCACCCTCTCTAGCACCTGTCAAGAGCAGAAGTGGTATAAATTTGAAGGAGAATGATTTGCAAAGGAGAGGTGCAATTTTTCAAATTCTGGGAAACTTATCACTTTGGTTTGGACAGGAACTTACAGCAAAAACAGCCAGTGGTGATGGGAACATTTTAAAAGAGGCAGATACTTAAAAGGTGTCCTGTATTATGCAGAAATATAAAATAATTTTAATTTGAATATTACTTTGCTTTCCCCATTGTTCATTTGGTCTTCTCCCACTAAATGAACTAGACAAACAAAAAAGAAAAGTTCTTTGAGAAAAGCTACATGCCTTGGCCCATTATTTACAAACAAAATCACATTGATTCAGGTAATTGTGATACCAGCAGCTTCAGCCTTAGTCTTACTCTCCACCTGTAGTTTTCATTGCATCACATTGCAATGATGCAAACACTGAGCATCTGGGGGAACAGTAAACCAAGCTCCTGCTCAGAGTTTTTCAGGAGCTGGCACTAGCCTGAAGGGAAAGGCTGCACACTTGACTGAGAAGAGAGGGATTTTGTAAAAAATAATGTTTTAGGAGTTGCATCAGACTTGAGATGGCTCAGTTGAATTACTTTGAAGATGTTAAATAATTTACTCATTGTTTCATAATGAAAACAGGATGGAAAAAAAATTATTTGTTTAGTAAAATGTGGGAAAATACAACCAACAGCAGGGAAATAAGAAGCAGTGATGCCAGCCTGAATTACCCCTGTCTGAGCTGCCCCAATTTCTGATGGCATAAGCTGTCCTGTCCTTACAAAGTTTACAGCTGAGCAATAATGCACAAGCTCATTTGTGGGACAAGTGTCCTGGCTGCTGCACATCCGTGTCACCCTACTGAGATAAACGCAGCTGTTGCCTTTGGGAGAATTTGATTTTTTTTTCCTGATCTGCCTTAGGAAAATTATACCTCATTGTTTAGAGCAACATTCCTCACTGATGCTTAAAAGCACTTTTGTTAGCCTTGAACTACAGAAACAGTTGTCACCTGCTAATGGCACACGCTCCCAGGGAGATGTCTTGATCATTGCAAAGCTCAGAAGATCATGTGCCTCCTCTGGCAATTATTTCTGACTCTGACACAGGGTGAACTATGGACCTGGCATAAAAACACTTTTAGTGTATCATGGAGAGGTTGACTGGCCATCTTCAGCATTTTCCAAAACAGCAAATCCCCCATGCATCTCAGGGGACATCCTGGAGATGTCCCTTTTCCTTGC
>NW_009952707.1:3119322-3141201 GCF_000747805.2 Chaetura pelagica | reverse complement strand
AAGAGCAGGATGCTGAGTGCCCAACACCAGTAGTGTGCTCCTGAGGCCAGAGTGCACGAGGCTTGCCCTGACTGGTTCCCAACCACTTGGAAGCTGGCCTTCCATTGCCAATGGCAGGGCTAAACAAAGCCACCACCACCCATGAGAAAAGCAAACCCAAAGACAGACCACTCTCCAAGGGACCAGCACACCTCCCAAACACGTGGGAGCAGGATTCACATGTCTGCAACAAGCACAGCTTCGTGCCCACGGGGTCCCCAGGAAACACCAGTGGTGCTGCACCCTGTGCCAGTGGCCTGGCTGCAAAAGCAGAGAGACACAGTCAAGAGAAATACAGAGTGCTGCCTGGCCTGTCCCCGAGCAGAGGAAACTTGTCCTTTATAAATGCTACCTGCTCCTGACCTTGGAAACTGCAGGTTCCCTCCCATTACCCAGAGCCAAGATTTACACTGCCCGAAGGGGGGGAGCGCCAGCGTGCGGGCTTGAGCAACTGGGCCTGGCTGCAAAAGCAGAGAGACACAGTCAAGAGAAATACAGAGTGCTGCCTGGCCTGTCCCCGAGCAGAGGAAACTTGTCCTTTATAAATGCTACCTGCTCCTGACCTTGGAAACTGCAGGTTCCCTCCCATTACCCAGAGCCAAGATTTACACTGCCCGAAGGGGGGGAGCGCCAGCGTACGGGCTTGAGCAACTGGTTACCCATGGATTTATACTCCATTTGGGATGATAATGAGGTGGTTAATACAGAAATACCAGACAGTAATAAACCACTGACTTTTATAGATCTCGGTGTGGATCTGAATCATCGTTTGGCCACCAGGAGCTGGGTGATGCACAGCAGCCCATCCCGCCCGCTCCTCTCGCGGCTCCCTGGGACAGCGGCAGCACAAGGGACTCTGCGAGCGCCGGGGCCCATAAATCCCACCTGACTGCCAGAGGACAGTGCTCTCTGGACAGGCTTTGCTAAAGGAATATGTATCAGCTCATCTCAATTAAAAGCATGTTCTCTTTACATAGACATCCTGTTTCCTCCATGCAAGTTGTGCTCATTTTTTAAATGCCTTAATTATATTGGAAATGCACACGGGTAGCTGAAGGCAGATATTGCTGCTAACTTTAATAAAATAATTAGAAAGAACTTGATTTCTGATGAGTGAGAAGTGTTAACTACTACTAAATGCTCTACTTTCAGGTCACATGAAATTGTCTAAACTTGCCTTAATGATCTTATAGATTTGAAAAAACACAGAATCACAGAATAAGTGTTGCAGATGCCTGAGAGTTCATATGAGTTAAAAAAACCAAAACACTGGACAAACTCATGGCAGAAGAGATCTCTCAAGGGCTGCAACATGGCTCTCCCTTACAGCTGCCCCTGAAGCAGACTGTCAGAGACTGGGAAAGCATCACAGGTGGACGCACAGCTCTGGCTGCTTGTCTAGCATTGCTGTGGGTCTGCTGTCGTGGATGTACCCTCAGCTGCTGCCACAGACCCACCACACCACTCACTTCCCTTACTCTTGGCTGGGGTGAGCTACAGCTCTGCTGTAGGCTGGGAGAGCCTACAAACTTTATATAAATACCTTTCAAAGTGAATAGTGACTTTTGGGTATCCAGCTTTAAAAAAAGGCAGAAAACCTGATTGCTGTGGGCTGGCACTCTCAGCAGCTCCCAGCACCAGAGGTGACTGTGAGCTGCTGCCAGCTGGGCTTCCCCAGCAACAAGGCAATAAAACCACAAACAACTTCCAAAAGTATTCTTCTTTCTCTGTGTGTATATTTTTCTGTGAGAGAGACTTAGGAGTTGAAGTGATATTTCATTAAGGTACCCAGAGCTAATCCCTCCCATCCCCATTCTTCTCAGAGACAGAGAAGGCAGGCAGGGCTGGGGTGGCAAGGCTCCCACTGCCTCTAGACCCCAAACGTGCTGGTTCTTCTGGGAGCAGAATATATGAGGACTTATATGATAGAAGAAAAAAGATTAAATGTTAGAGGAAATGGTCCAGAAATGCTGAAATAGAAATGAAGAAGTGAAATAATCTACCCATACTTTATGCAGTGGCATAGATATAAAAAATGCTGTTGGTTTGGGTTTTTTTTATTGAGAATCCTTTTTCTTCCCAAGAAAATTGTTTATGCAGAATCTCCTGAGAAGCTTCATTTTTTATTTATATATCCATATATATGAGTAGTGGTAATTTGAAGTCCCCCAAACAATCACCCGTAAATACAGTTTTTCTAAGCAGCAATATATATCCACAAATCAGTCCCAGGACACTGAAACTATATATGAAAAGGTCTATTTATGTCACTCCAGGCAGAGAAAAAAATTTTCTTGGTTTTATATAAAAGAAAATTTCTTATTAACCTGTATAGTTAATTGGATAATAATAATAATAATCCCTTCAAAAGACTTAGGATGACTAAGAAGTTGATCTACTGAGCTCCTGAGCAGTGTGATTTACCAGAGCAGCAATACCCATGCTTCTTCCTGCTCCGCAGGTACAGATTTATCTGCTGCACAGGGCTGAGCATATCCTGGGTATGGGTTTTGGAATGCACACACAGACTGGGAGAGCTGCTGTGGCACTGGGAGTGGAGCAGCCACACTGCTGGGGACTTGTCCACAACAGAGAAGTCACCAGGAGTGACTGCAAAAAAGCCCTGCAAAACTCAGAGCAGACAGGATGTGAGGGGTGGCAGGCTCAGAGCAGGATGCTGAGGGGACAACATCCCAAATCTCCCTTCCCAGCAGCTGTGGCAGGTGGACAGCCTTGGAGCCCTCTCCCTTGTCAGCCCATCACCAGCCATGGGAGAGATGTATTGGTTTGAGCTATTGCTACTAGGGGTAGCATCTGAGCTGATTTCACTTGCCAGGTGTAGCCAGACATCACCGTACATACAAGTAGGTGTTGCCCATTACATCTTGCAGCTGAATAAGCATTTGTCCAAGTTTCTTCCTTGGGACCATGATAAGGGATGGGGTAGGCATCCATGGTCAGAGTTAACTTTGTCTAGATGGGCACCACGAGAGATTTGTATGAGAGGAAAACAAAAGCAGTTCAAAGCATGATGTATTTGTACCTGCAGCTTGCTCATAGCCTCTACCTTACCCATGGCCCCTATCTCCTGCTGTAAGTGCAACATTTTGGGGGGTGTGAGGGAGGCAGGTTTCAGGTGTGCTGCTCAATCACATTACCAGCAATATAGGAGATGAGTTTCCAGGACCTTGAGACACATCACTCATAACAGCTGAGTCCAGATCATACACATTTGCATTTTTGGAAACACACTTTTCCTCAGAGTGAGCTTTTGGAAAAAGCTCTTCACAAAGCCAGCAAATGACATCAACTGAAAGTGCTATTCAATAAGTGGGTGGCAGAAGTACTTTACAGAGGACAAAACATCTGATTGCTCCAGCTTTACCCCCTATAAATTACATTCTTGGCTTCCCTCTCCTCTCACCCATCACTGAAGATGTGAAAGAAAACTACCAGTTGTAGTGGGTTGAACATATGAAGTTAAAAATTACTAGGTAAATATATCCAGGACACTTTCTCAAACACTCAAGTGAGTTTAAACATGAAGTTGCAAAAGCCCTGCTTAGATGACTTTTGTCTTCCTCTTCTATCATTGATGAAGATTTGCCTGCACAGACTTCTGTGTTAGGTGGCACACTCTTACCCCATCAAACCAAAAGGTAAAAAAAGCAAAATCCATTAATTCTGGACACCAGCAGATTCAGATTCAGGAAAAGCACAGCCCCTTCACAGGTGCTCAGAAATAGCTGTGTTTGTTGAAGAAATTATTTGCACTAATAATAATAAAAAGCTGCTTTCTCTCCACATCTTGGGCTTACCTCTCCTCCCACATCTGTGGGTATCAATCAAACCTTGCTCCGTGGAAGTTACCAGAATTACCCAAAATTCACAGATATGCGAGGACAAGGAAGTATCACCTGCATGTGGGGTCTGAGGGGAAAAGTCTTGGACCTTAATGCAAGTGGAGTGAGAAGCCTCTGCTACAGCCCTGGGCTTTGTGTCAAGCAGCCACCACACCACGGGGATGCCCTCCTGGAGCAACACAGGAGCCACCCAGTGCCATGGTCTGTCTGTTGTGATTTAACAGTGGAAAACTAAAGGGAGCATATGCTGGGAACATGAGGGCATGAGAAAGCAGGACGCTGGTGCTCAGGGCAGGTGGTGACCCAGAAATAACAGTAAAGCTGACTTTGTAGCCAGTGTGCTGCTTCCTACGATTTCTCAAGCTGGGGGTTCCGATCATGAATCATCCCCATCATGAGTGCACCCCAGGTGGTACCTCCACTGCCAGGATGGAGCTGCAGGGCAGGGCAACATGTCCCAGGAGCCCTATCCTCCACTGTGGGTCTGTGTGGAGACAGGTTGTGTCCTTTGTATGCTATCTCCCCAAAAGTCCACAGGAAAAGTCTGCTTGAGCTTCTGGCTTGATTCTGTAATCCTTGTCCCATGCTGCTGGCCAAAATCAGTGTGGGGCTGACATGCTCTGATCTTGGGGAAATTACATCCAGAAAGGGGCTCTCCCTGTCATAGTGCAGGGACCAGCAAATGCCATCAGGGTAGAAAGACTTCAGTAATTTGAAGTTTCTTAATCCTGCAATAATCCTTTTCCACAATGCAACTTCGAAGAGACTTTGATTAAGGGATATCTAATTAACTGATGTTTAAAAGAGGGGGTTTTTTGGTCATTTTTGAAGCCTTTTTAATGCCCAAGCTGTCCTCACGCTGCTGGAGTGCTGTGGCACAGCTGGGCATCACAGCAGCCTGGCGGGTGCAGAGCTCCCAGCCATTAATTGCCCAGTGGCTCAATGTCCTCTGGCTCGTTTCCCCCTTCCATTTCCAGACATTGATGAATTTTAAGCTAAAAGGCCAGTCGAATTTATTGTCTTCCATTAGTCTAATACAATACAATTTATTTTTAAACAGCTTCTCTCATGCAAAAGGATCCCCAAATGATTCACAGCAGCTGACAGGCTCTGCATGCAAATCTGGGCAGTTTCTACCCTCCTGCATGGTCCAGGTTGTCCTGCTGGGTGGACCACACCCAGGCAAATTTAATTACCCACAAAATAGCATCATTGCACATTCTCTTGGAAAACATGCAATTAAAACAAGGTAAATACAGGCAACACCAGGTACAGGCAGAGCCAGGAAAGGGACTGATGTGGATCAAAACACAAAATGAAGGTTGAGCAAATCACAAAGATCTTCAAGTACTTGGGAAGAGAGGGAGAAATGCAAGGACCAAGTAAGATGGTGAGTTGAAACTGGCAGCACAGAAAGCAGGAACTACTACAGAACAGCAGGAACCTGACCCGGGACTCAGAAGGTCAGAACAATACAGTGACTTGATGGGACATGAACTGGTTTACATTAGTGCAGGATCTGTCCTGGTGAATTTCCACGAACGATCAACAAGCGATTCCCTCAAAAGCAGTTGCAAAATTTGTTGGCCAAACCTCTCTCTGGAGCTGTGGTAAGGAGAAGCTTATTTAAGTGATTGGGGGAAATCAGCCCAAGACCACAGCTGAGTGTGTGGCTCTGCCCTGCAGCCTGTGCCTCTGGCAGGAGGGTCAGTTCTGTGGGAGCCCTGTGACTAAAGGGGGGTGTCACTCCCTCCCACAGGGCTGCAGACTGCAAGGCAGGCAAGGAGGGCTCACCACAGCTCATGGGAGCCACGGGGAGGTTTGACACCATGGTGAGTGTGGCCGGGAGGATCCAGCACTATTTTCCACTGGCTACATTTTGAAGTGATAAAAAATGATAGATGGCCTGACAGTTCAGGGAAGGAGAGCTACAAAACAGAAAAGACTTGTCTTTTGACCAAGGCAATTTGCCTTAACTGGTGATTTGGCATTTCTTTCCTCACAAACCATTGCAGCTTTTAGCAAGAAGTCAGAATTAGATGCCACCTGCACATACCACATGCCCATCATCTCCCTCACCACAAGGCTCACCCTGTTCCACTGCAGACATGTCCTGCATTTTCTTCAGCTCAAACAAAAGCCCAGAAAATCCCAAAATGTCCCACTGCCACACCTGTTTTCAGCAGTTGCTCCCAGCATCACTCCTCAGGTCAGGTCATCCATCTCCTGCAGAAGCTGTAGCCACAAGCTTCTTGCTGCAAACAACCTACAGCTGTTCCAGCCTAAGTGCTTGGCACAATTAAAGAGACAGGATAATGGCCTATGGGAAACATCATGTCAGAAACCTTCCTTTCCTCCCACCAGTGAGGAAGGTTTCCATTTAACTTCCCCAGACTGCCTGCCTCACTACAAATAAATTAATAAATAGAGCTGAAGGATCAACAGGGTGAGCTGTGCTGCTAGTAAACCTCATGTTCATAAAACCTTGTTAATGAGACCCACCAGGGACTGGGAGCACATGGGCTGTCATGCCAATAGAGCTGGTCACCTGCTGGCAATGAAAACCAAAGTGATGATCAGGCAGTGGCTCCTGGTGAGTTGCACTGCTCATGACCACGCTGGCCAGGACACCATCCCCACCCTGCCTGATCTTTGTGACATAGCTCCCACCAGAGCACACCCCAGCAGGAGTTGAGCATGTAGCCACACACATGGGGCAGGCTCTGCACCTTCACCAGCGTTTCAGTGAGGCTCACAGAGGGTTTGTCAGGGTTTTTATCAAGCTCAAGGTAGTTGTTTATCAGTTTTTCAGGATTTCATAATTCTAGCCAGTGATGTAATGATCATGCCACTTCAGCTGTTTCTATAAAGGACAGTGACTCTGCAAGAAGAGAACTTATTAGAAAGCTCACTCTTTATTTAAAAGCCAGAATAAAGTTATCTGGGAAGAAATTAAATCATGGAAGTAAGGAGCCATGAAAGAATAAAAATGTGGGGTTAAGCAGTACGTGGCTCAGAGCTTGGCTTTTCCAGCACCTGGTTAAACTCACTGAAGCAGGGTCTCCAGAAAGCAAGGGTAGTGACACAGGCAAGTGGCATCACTGACCAGCAGCATAAAGCATCTGTAAAGCCAAAAAAAAATCATAATTTGTGCACAAGGACCTGCTGTATTAACAATACAGCAACCAGGGAGCCTGTATGACCCAGCAGGTCATGGTACAGAGGCCTTATACAACCACAAGACAAAATGAAGCTGTACCCAGCATGTGTGCCCTTCCTCTTTTTGGGCTGTGTCCAGCCACCAGCCCTGGCTGAGCAGAAGCTGACCTTTCCCCCTCCCCAGCACGCTGGTGCCACCAGCTTCACACTACAGCCCCTCCCAAAACTGGGGCCACCTTCAAACCTGGCTGTGCATTTGAGGACACCACTTGGTGGTACATGCTCATGGATTTCATGTTTTGTTTTGGGTTTTTTTTCTGGAAAATGACTCCCTAGGCATTATTTCAAGTCAGACAGCCCAAAAATCAAAGCAACCCACATGATTAATAGCATAAAAGTTGTCTTGAATGCCTTGATTATTATTTTTTTTTTTCCCATAAAGAAGCACACAACTCGTGCCATGCGAGAAATAAATTTTTCCTTCTGATTTTCTCCTTGTCTGTAGAACATTTATAAAGTGGAAAAGCCAGCGGCAAAGTATGTCAGAATTGTCTTTTAAGGGGTTAACATTTGTAAGATGAATGCTGTGAGAACTTTTTTAATTAAAAAATATATTTCTGGAGCAAAAAACACAAGCAATAAAGAGTGTTTGCCTGTTGGGAGCCTTGTTTTGTAACGCAGTATGAATAACCAACTGACAATCCATTTTTTTGTTTTCTCTTCATATGGGCAATGGCCACGAGCCAGCCAACTTTATTGTCCTTGAAATGTCATGATTTTGAGTATGCACAGAATTCTTAACTGCCCAAATTACTGCATAACATCCCTTTTTATTATATGGCAACAATGTGATCCTGGGCTCAAAGACTTACTAGTTAAGAAGATTATGTGTTTTCCTTTTTCTGTTTTGTTAAAGTGCCAAGTCTTGCATTTTTGGCATCTTCTAAAGAATAAAATGTCTTCTGAAATATTCTCTCCGAGCGCAGAAGTTACCTCAGAGGAGCTCAGCAATGCAGGGCTTTTCAGTACTTTCTCATTTGCTCAGAAGTTCAGACGCATTTCTTTTCCTCAAAAGCTTCCAATTTTTGCTTCTTTGTGTGTGCTGACAGCTTAAAAAAAAATAAAAATTGTCCTTCATAAATTTGTGTTGCTTTACTTTACTGATAATTTATTTCTCTCTGTTTTAGTCTAGGGTTGGTTTTTTTTCCCCCTTCCCAAGTGTTGAACATTTCCACTAGTGAGCATGAGCAGGCAGGCAGCGGGCAGGTGGCAGGCAGGCTGGCACTCCCACCTCTCCCTGCCTGCACCTGGGGATGCATCTCCACATCCACCGTCACAACAGCCCTGTCCTGCAAAATGCCTGGGCCCCATAGCCTGTGCTGGGGATGCACAGTCCCCCCAGCCTGCCCCACTGGTGTCCCCACTGCCTGGCTGCATGAGTTGCACAGGCACATCAGGAGAACTAGCACAGTTTTGGCCAAATTTAGCCCCAGCACAGGTGCAAAACCCCCTGTTGGTGGGCGTTAGTCCCGTTCAGAGCAGGCTACTGCAGGCTCGGTCCCCAGGGAGCAGGGACATGGCACAGTCAGAGAATGTGTCACTGTGTGTCACCCCATCCCTGGGCTTCAGCACAGCAAGAACTGGTGTGACTTTTCGGAGCCACCTTTGCCACTTGTCTTCTCCCGCGGCTTGTGCTTCACAGGCATTGGAGGCTTTTAAATATGTTTTCACCAGCTGACATTTAAGTATGAATAAACAACTATTATGCCTGCACTAAATATTCATGTTTTACAACCTTGCCATTACACTGAGGAATTATTTATGAGGCTGCTGCTCCCCACTGTGTGCGGGGATGCAACGTGGCGGGCACAGCCCCTGGGCCTGCTATTGCGGCCACGGCTCAGCAGTGACTTTGACATTTCTTTCTTGCCAAAGGCTGGGATTTCCCAGAGCCTCCTCTGGGGTCAGAGGCAAGACAACCAGCTCTGGAGCATGTTGTGTCCTGAACCCTTGTGTTCCCGCTGGGACTTCTTGGACACCTTTCCCCCTCCTGTGCAGGAGGCAGAAGAGAGGGCATCACCTCAGTTGCTCAAGGCTCCTGGCACTGCACCATGTGTGCTACTGAGACAAGGTGCTTCACTGCATCTCAGGACTGTGTTTGGCAAGAATTTAGGAGAAAATAACTAAAAAAAAAAAAATATCTGACAAAGATTCATTTTCTTCAGCAAACCAAACCACAAACAAACAAAAGTTCCCCCTTCTGCATCAATTAACTTTCAGTATTGTCGTGGCACTGTTAGAGTGAGAACCTGAGCGTTGATCATTAAAGGGGTTACTTATGTTAAATAATAGATTATTGAAAATCCATTCTTAAAGACTGGTGGTAACTGTGGCATGGTCTCTGTGACTGGCATGATCTGCACACATGCCTGGATGCACTGGGGTGCTGCAGCAAGGCCGTACGTGTCCTCTGCCCCAGCAGCCTCCTGTGGGCAGGGTCAGTCCTCCGCTATGCTGGGATAGACAGTGCAAAGTGCACAAGGAAACCTTCCAAGGGGTGTAGAAAGCCAGATGAGCTGCAGAGGGTGAGGCAGACCTGAGGGAACTGGTGCTTTCCTTGCCACCACAAGCAGGCACCTGCTGCCAGGCCGCATGCGAATCCACAGGATAAGCCCTGGAGTGAAAGGCTGCCTTTGAACAGCAAGGTTTTAGTTAAATAAACCCACAGTTTTCTATTGTTTCTACAAGGATGTCAAGATCTTTAAGTAAATACTTGATTCTATTTAATAATAATAAAGCTATTCCCAAGGTAATTTTCTTAGTAAAATTGCCCATAAATGCTCAGGTTGCATTAGGAACATCTTTTTCCAGCAGTATTACCAATGAGGGCTAAAAGCAGCAGCAAGCTCTGTCTGCTGCTGCTTTCCCAGCACTGGCCTCCTGAGCCTACACTGGAAGGACTGGTCTGCCTGATTGGTCTTGCCTTGGCAGAGCTTAGTCATAAGAAAAGGAGTGAGCTAGGTGTATTTTGCAGTGGCAAGAAACAAAAGGAGCAGCCCAACAACTTGTTGCTTGTGGACCAAGCCAGGCAGTCACAGCAGGGCTGGCCACAAAGCTTTGGCAGCACTTCTGCAGTGCCTGGGGGCTCCACCCGCTCCTCCTGCCCCCCTGGCCAAGCAGAAAGGGTCATGCTGGGTCCAGTGGGGCTTGTGGAGAAACACTGATGTGGCCAGGAAGTCACTCCAATGGGCCATGAGTTTCCACAAGCCCAACCATTCAGTTGTCCCAAGGATAAACTTGAGCCCAGGTCACAGGCTTGGATTCTGGTGTCTCCCTTTGCCAGAGCACCTTCATTTTACAGCACAGCCAAAGCAGCTCGCCCAGCTGAGCCACCACCAAGATCCCTTTGTCGTCTGTAGGGGAAAAATTGCCCATGGTTTAGAGAGGATGTCTGTGTCTGTACCTGGGTCTGGTGCATGATCCCTTTCCAACATCCAACAGCCTGCTTACAACATTTGTCCTTACACATTGAGCTAACGGTGCTCCAGGCAGTGGTGGGAACAGATCCAGCACTGGTGCAGGATTCCCTGGTTTTGGGGCTCAGCTGCTCACACAGAAGCCCTGGGAGAGTGAATTTTCACACCTGAGGTGGAGGGAGGGTTGGCCGTCAGGAGGGATGATGGAAAAGCAATGGCAAATCTTGCAGCAGCAATTTCAATAATCCCTGGCAGACTGTCCCTTCTGACCGAAGCCTTGTCCAGCGAGTTGTTGCTTGGAGGGGCAGGAGAGCACACACCAGCCTCAAAGCTCTGGTGAGTGCAATATATTTATATTAATATTATTTATATTTACACTGACACTAATGTTTATACTACTTCTGCAATGTCTCAGAGTGCTTTTGTGGCAAAACTGATCTCTGATTTGGGCACTTGTCCTCCAATTGCTCTCAATAATATTGGTAATAATACCAGTATTTTGTACTTTGATCCACAGCTGTTTCCCTGCTTCTATGCACCTCCAGCTTCTGCTGCTTCTCAAGCACCAACCTCTGCTCCCAGCCACTGTTCCTTCTCCCTCAGCCTTGCTTTCTCTCAGACCTTCACTAGAAACCTCCTTCAGCATCACAAAGCAGCTGCCCTGCCAGGTGTCTCAGCCTGGCCAGAATCGTCCTTGGCATCCTTCAGGGTTTTGCTATTAAAACCAGAGTGAGGCAGACAGACGGACCCAGTCATTTGGTTCCTGTAAGCTGAGACACCTAGATGAAACAGTGCAAACTGAGGCTGGCTCTGAGGCCTGTGCCCAACTCACACACCACCTGCCCAGCAATTTCGATGCAAGGCACAGGGCCCCCCCTCCAGGATGTCAAAGAGACCGCGGTGAGTCCTGGAACGGGAGCACCCCCTAAAAGCCTGAGGAACCTGTTGGTGTTGCAGACGTCTGCCACTGTGCCCTTATGTCTGCTGATTTCCATACTAAAGACATTTACTGTACATGTTTGCCACCAGGGAAAACTCCTGTCTACGACTCAGCTGTATTACTGGAAGAGCAGCAGCGGTATTTGTAGTGTTCTGAATATTGCATTTCCAGGACCTGCTCTATGGCTTTCAAGATCCTCCTTCCAATTCCCCACATCCCTCCTGGCCGATTAGCAGACATGCCTGTTGGGGTGGTGGCCCCCTCCTCCGGATGGCAACGCCACACCGAGACTTCGTGCAAAGCTGTGCAAGCCGTCCCTTCTTGGCACTGGGAAGCAGGGCTCACAAGCCAATGACAGAGGGATGGAATGCAAATATAGCATTTCTTGTAAAGTAAATTAAGCTAACAATGAGGTAACAAACCACTGTTAATATTAGATTAACTTGTTTGGCAAGATATGAAATCGGGTGAGCTGAATTGTCGATAGCAGAGTGCTCAATAGTGCTAATGCTGCTCAGGGAAGTAGAACATCCCTCTGAAACACAGAAGGATGCACCAAAAAAAAATAAATATAAGAATAAATGAAGACTGGAGGAAGAGCCAGAATCTGTGCAGCAATTACACCAGCATTAAAGATGAATGGAGAAGCAGTCTGAGATTTTGATTGCCTTTAAATACTGGCTTGTTTTTAATCTCAAAATCAGACTGTGTTGTGATCAGCCATTAGTCCTGACTAAAAAAAGATAGAGAAAATATCCTAGATCTTACCGTTTGTAGTATGAACTCAAAATACCACTTTGATCTAAGATAAGGAGGCACTCAGCAGATAATTCAGAAGCTACAGCCAGTTGTGTGTGCTTGGCAGCTGGCAGTGGCTGGGATGACTTTGGGAGTGGTGCAGACTTGGGCAGAGGGGTCACTGGCCCCGGTGTCCTCAATGCAGGAATTGAGGCACAAGTTTAAATGTCACACTGTATGCCAGTGGTCACTAAACTGATTAAGCAGTGCTTATCTTTAGCAGTAAAAAGGCTATCTGCTAATACTAAATTATTAGAGTCTAAAATGCCATTTACTCTGCTCTGATTCCTTGAATGAATATTTATGCGAAGTGATGACTATAACACCATCAAAAGGTTTCCATGCTCTGCTCCATAGAGTGGAAGTGATTATTCAACAGCAGGTCTGCACTCCAGCACTTGTTTCTATTAAGCAAATTTGCAGCATTCAGGCAAAAATTCATGACTGCATTGTCCTCCTGGGATTTTTATTTTTAAAGAAATCACACTTCCAGTGCTCTCCAGGACAGGGGCTGTGACAGGGGGGGCCTTGTCCACAGGCAAGAAAAAAAGGATACAGAGGCTGCACAATTTCTCCCTTGTTTGTTTGGGTCTTTTAAAAAATATATGATAGCTGGTCATATGTTACACCCCATTCGACAGCAAGAAGCTGGGCCTCTCCCACCCACCCGCCATCAGCCAAGGCTTTTGAATGAAACATCATTAAGTTCCTTGCTAGGTGTAAGGTATCAGCTCTACAGCCATGGTGACAACTAAAAAATTAAGCCTCCGCCTGCCTTTCACAGCAAGGAGAAGTGCAAGGAGGCAACAAGATGCCCAAAGTGCCATCACATGTGAGTTACACTCAAGGTGTAAATAACCACCCTGCCGGACCTCACATTTAGTGTGCAGGGTGGGAAGGGAACTCATTCCTTTGTGGTGCTGGTCAGGCTCAATCTGCCTCTGTGCTGCAGCTGGGGCATGCAGGGCTCTGCTCCTGCCTTGCCCTGGAGGCAGAGGTGCTCTTTATGGGGGTTGCCTGTCCTACACCACCCTGACATTTGTCCCCCCCCAAGAAGGAGACCCACGTTGTTCTGGCAACACTCCCTGTGACCCCTAGACCAGGTAGATGGCAGATACTGAGACTGGACCTTACCACAGCTGTTTCAATTTACTGGGTTTTGTCCCACTTAAGAGTCTACAACCTTTTTTTTTTTCTCCTCTAAGTTTCTGGGCAGTCTTCTGCTTCATCATTCTGCTGGTGTTTGCTGACTCAGCCTGTTGCATTGCCACACATCCAAAACACCCCACCAAACCACCCCTATCCCCAGATGCATCCAGACATGCCCACCTCCCCTGCAGAGCCAACGTGGAGACTCACATATGCAGCAAGACATGGCTCACACCAACAAGGTCCATTTTTAATCATCCAACGGTAGACTGGGATTTCCCACACAAGCAGCCCTCTCCTCCAGCAAGCTCCTGCCTCTGGGGTGACATTTCTGTGGCTTTCCCAGCACGTATGAGAGACGTAGCAGCTGTGGAGCTGTTAGCCAAACAGCTCTGAAAAGTTACTTTTTTCCTCCCTTTCTTCTGAAGAAAGGAGACAACCTAAGCCAAGAAAATTGCTTTTTAGAAGGTTTAAGCACCATTCACCAAAGGAGATTTTTGTTTTTCAAACTGGCACAAAAACTCTCTATAAGAACCTGAACTAAATCTGAATAACTCCTCCCAGCTTCTTTTGCTGAGGGGTCTTGGTTTGCTTTGCTTATCCTGCTTCCATCCTCACCATGGGACAGCACCTTCAGGCTGTCAGTGTGTGTTCAATTACAGCAAACCTCACGGGCAGGCAGGCACCTATCACTCTGGAGCACAGGCAGAAGGAGCAGCAGGCTGGCAACCCAAGGAGTGAAAACCTTTGAACAACAAGCTGCTCCTTCAGTAGCACCAGTGTGGCTGCCTGAAAAAGACAACTCTCACCCCAGCTGGCACTTGGATGCCACAGGTAACTTATAGGTGGCTTTTTAATTGCTCTTCCATTTTTACAGGAATAAAAGGGGATGGGCCCACACATTTTATAAGAAGTCTCCCAACCTAAAATATCTGTTTATGAAGAAAAATCAATCAGGCCACACGCCTGAGGTAGCTTCAGATGACAGGTAATATTTTGAAGCATCTAAATGGCTACTTCTTAGCCATTATTCAACATAGGTGTACATAAAAGAATTTCATGCAACTGGTAGAGTAGCACCCAGCTGCACTGTATGTGGTGTTTGCAATTCAGAGACCACACACATGACCCAGGACCAGTAACTGATTGAGTCACTTCAGAAAAAATACTCTGTGTCTATTTATTAGAGGAAAGTGATGTAAATCTATGAAAAAGCAAGAAGACAAAATAAATAGAATTGCAGCCATCCTTTAAAGTTACTGGTGCACTGTATTAAAGTGACACTCACAGTACAAAGAAAAGTGTTTGGTACAGTCCAGTGGGTTGCACATGAATTACATAACCTTGAAAACCATTGCAGAGAGCATTGCAGCATGAACACAGTTCAGAGCTTTTCTACGGGAGATGCTTCAAGTCCGATCGCTTTCATGAGGTGGCAGGTCAAAGCAGCTGGCACAGGGTGAGCAGAAGGGCTGCAAAAAGGGACACGTTTGAACCCTGACATCATCTCTCACAGCAGCTCAGACCTGGACAAGAAATGCCCCACAGGAAAACCTCACTGCCTATCAAAGCCTTGAAATTAATATTCTGATCAATGCCTGGTCATGTGTTGGCAGGGTGGGATGCAGCCTGTTCCTCACAGCCCAGTCTGGAGACACCGTATCAGCCAGCCAACAAGTGCTCCTGGCCATGGCATTACTGTATCTAACTAAATTCATAGAGGTGAAAAGCAAGACACCTCTCAGCCCATAACTCAGCCCTGCACAGCAGCCTCGGTGGGACCCGGCCAGCAATGCCAGCAGCTCTCAGCCATCACCCACCTGCAGCTTGCTTCATCCTTCCTGGTGCACTGCACAGCAGGTTTTTGGAGACAAGTCTCTGCACAGTTCAAGTAGAGAGGTCCAACTCTGCAGCAGCATTTCTTCCCCCAGTTTGTGTGTGTGAACTCCTGCTTTTGTTTTTATTCATGCAACTTCCGGGGATCTGTGTATATGTATCTCTAGCAGTCTGCTCAACACCAAGCACAGGGAAACACAAGCCTTCACCACACAGGAAACAAACCACAGCTAAGATGACCAGGAAACATTCATAATTTTTAATTCACACCAGTAATAAAATTGCATTACATTTTTCATAAAATAAATGTTCCAGTTTATATACAGAAAACAGACTGTACAGAGCCCTCCCCCAGACCCCAAAAACTCACAAACATACAGGCAATGCAGTGCTCAGCTAAGCAGGCACAACTGTACATCTAAAATTGTAACTGCTTTGTGTTGGGGGGAAAAGTACTACAATGTATATAGTCCTCTCTGGACCAAGAATTAAAAAAATATTGCAGGCAAGCTGACAGGCACCCTCGCTGCTCGCGCGGCCCAGCGCCCATCCCACAGTGCTTCAGCGAAGCAGGGTTTGTTATTGAACCTGGGACTCGAAGCTCCCGTTCAGCTGCCCTTCCTCATAGTCCATCTGACACAAGATCATGTTGTTCTTCAGGAAAAATTTGTCTCCCACACAGAATCTGGAAGAGAAAAGGAATTAATGGGTAAAGTAGGAGCAGAGGTTGGAACAAGGGGAATCTGAAGAAGTCGGGGTGTGACTCTGTGGACCAGAGTTGAATTTCTGGCTCTGCTGGTGATGTGGGAGCCTGGGAAAGCCCATGTGCTTCTCCCTCAGCTCCCTGTCCCTGCACGTGCCCTGGCATTATGCACTCAGAATCATAGATTCATAGAATGGTTTGAGTTGGAAAGGACCCTAAAGATCATCTAATTCCCTTTCCTGGCACTCAGCTTCCAGGCCATGGTTGTTTGAAGCAGCCTGGGGAGCAGGTCCCAGTCTCTGCCACGTCCTACGCCAGAAGCTGGAGGATTGGAGCAGGGAAAGGATTTGTCCCTGCAGCAGACAAGAGGTGTCAGCTCTACAACCAGGAAATCAAATGGCTGATACCACACAGAGACTATTTGAAGTTTCTCCTGGTATCCACGTCTTCATGGTTCTCTTAGGTGCAGCAGTATTTACACTAATTTCCAGGCAAGGACTAGCTATTAAGTCCTTCCTCACCCCCTTGTGTACAGTGTGGAACAATAAATAGAAATTTCCTGGTGGCTGGACTCCTAACCTTTATCTTCATTGAGCGAAGGGCACTGCTCTCTATATACCATGTAAATTGTTCTGTTTGTATTGAAGCTGACAGAGAGGTTTGTGATATTTAACAATTTTATTTGACCATTAAGGTCAAAAAAGTTCCACATATAAGATCTGAGAGGTGTGAATTGACAGCCAATAGCTTTTTCCACCCTGCCTGCTTGCTCAAGAATCAGAAGCTAAGCTTTATTTCTTAAGACAACAAATAATGCTCTTTGCAACCAATCCAGGGGCTGTTTTTTGTCCATCACACTAGTGGGGCAATGACAGAGATGAGTACAGGGCTGTGCTTCCCTGCCCCAAGTGCAGTCTTAAATCTACCCCAGGTGCTAAAAGCAGAGAGGCAGCACAGCCACTACTCTGAAAGGCAGCTCTGAACCCAGAAAAACAGGTAGGTACCACCTTTTGGTCAGGATGAATATTTCCTGGGCTTTGAAGGAAGATCAGTGGAGATAACTCCATCCTCAGAAGACATAGCAGACCTTAAATACCCATTTCCTATGCTCCCAGGCAGAGCTTTTGCAGGGACATTGTCGAATTCTTGTCTAAAATTCTTTCTGGATTTGTAACTCAGGCATCTGCAGGCAGAGCATCTCCATAAAACTGAAATCTCTCTGCTACATGAAAAGGACTGAAAATTTTAGAGCTCCTTTTTAGGTCTGACATGGGCACAAGTTTTCTCCAACTAGACACCAGCAAATAAGCTGATGAATTTGCCAAGTCTGTCCAGAGAGAATTGGACATTGGTTCTAACTTTATATGATTCCACTGGAGACCCTCCATCTTCTTCCCTCTATGGCACGTGCTTTAGTAGTTCAGAAATTCAACCTTTTATTGTGTATTAAAAAGCTAAAAATTAATCTAAATTTAAATTAACAGCTTTTATGCTAAAACCTGTACTGCACACACTCTCCTTAACACTACCTCACTCAGCTGTAGGTTTACTCACTGTAAATAACAAACACAGCTGCCTGTGTTCTGCTATTTATCCCTACTTCAAGTACAATGTAAATCTCCAGGAAGAGAAATGCAAAAATTACTCTTACACCAGCATCATCAACAGCTGTCTCTTGTCAAACCTGCTTTGGGTCTAGAGGAGCCAAAGGAGATGTGTATGAGCCCACGGAAACTAAAATGTACAGCATGGGTACCCTGAGACCCTGTGAAGTTTTGGGAGAAGGGCCTGATTCATTGGAAAGGTGACTGCTTCTTTCTCCCTGACAGTCCTGCAAACCCAGTAGTAAACTGGTCTCTCTTCAGCTGGTGCATTGCAACTAGAAACAGAGGACCTAACAGGGCATCTTCAAACTCAGTTGCACATGTCCCAGCCTGCAGCTCCCTGAAAAGCACAACGTGGGACTGCAACGCCAGCCCCCACACTTGGAGCAGGTCTGTCGCAGAGCCCGTCTGCTTGTTTGAGTTCCAGCTGGCAGCAATGAGAAACAGGCTCTGAACCTGTCCTGCCATTTCTACAGAGTGGTTTTCTTCCAAGAAAAGCCACATTTTAGATAATGGCAACCCAGGCAGCTGGACTTGCGGAAAGCCCTGTAATACTGATCTATTAGCCAGTTACAGCAGTGACCAACTTCTCTTCAGGATTGTGACAAGCAGTGTTGACCTTATGAAAGCATGGTAGGCTGAAGCATTGCAGAACCTGCTGCAAATATGGGGTTTTTTTGAGGATGAAGTTAATAAAAACACTGCACACTTGGCAAAAATGTTAGTTTTTGCTCTGATGGATAACACAATACACAGGCACAGTCTAGCTACAGCAGGGCAAGTAACCTGGAAGAGCACTGGAGAAAGGTCTTCATAACAAAATTTTTTCATAGCTGAAGAAAGAGGTAGGGTTTCCAATTCAGAACTAGTTTTGGCATCTGCCTGTGAAATTTTGAATTTAGGGTTACTTGAACTCCCTGTGCTCAGTACAGCCTTCAATGTCGCCTGTTACAGGAGCACTTCCATCCTGCCCCTTCGGGCCAAAATCTCTAGAGGATAAGTCACAGAAGTTTGTAGGCTTCAGAACTAACAAGCTACACTTAGCTCTATACTGTCTACTCAGCCCATCTTTCAGAAACATTCAGCTCCCCTCAAACTGGGCAAATCCCTCATCCATCAAAGCGTGACTCTGCCAGACCGGGGGGATTACCTGTGCTTTCCTGCCAGGCAGCGACAGCACATGGAGGTTATTTTAAGGGCAGAGGAGGCCCGTGCTTTGCACTGGATGCAGTAACAGTGTGAGCAGTCACTGAGGGAAGAAAGGGAGAGAGGTGCTTGGGAGCCTTTGTAATAAAGGGGGAAATGTAAAAGAAATTCCTGAAAATAAAAATTAGGCCTTACTGGGCTTTTCCATGACAGAAACCAGGGAAAAGTAGGGGTTTGTTGACAAATACTGATCGTACAGACTCCAAGGCCAACCCAGCTGTCCTGCCTGTGCAGCCCAGAGCCCTGACTTACCTCTGCCAGATGGGACATCTGAGGTGCTCTAGCCCTGGAGTTGGTGCAGACTTTGGGAGCATCCCTCTCCTCCTGGCCCTCATCCCCAGGCCAGAGCAAGCTGAGCCTGAAGGCTGAGCCTGGCAGCACCCTGCAGCGCTTCCACGTCCAGAGACAAACCCCGCAGACAACCACCAATTTCTGCTGGGTGAGGACAGCCCTTCTCCGGGGTGGGACCTATTGGTGCTGCAAACAGCCACAGGCTGCTGATGGGGCATCACGGCTGCTGCAGGAGCATTTCCAGGCGTGGGGAAGGAAGGCTGGGCAACTGAAAGACTGAGCGTGGCTCTGGGGAAGGAGCCCCAGGCCGGAGCCACTAGATGTCACTGCCGCCGCGGAGCTGCCGATGCTCACAGGTCTCTGCCTCGACCCAACACCGCCCCCGCCTTCAAGAAAGCGATCAAGTAAAGCCACCCGAGCTACAAACTGCTCCCTCGCTTCTCCTCTTGCCCTCCCTGGCACCAAACAGCTGCAAATCCATTCATCCCCATGAACTCAGCCACTGTGGGAGGGCGTGGAAGGAGAACCAGGCCCCAGGTTCGGTGGGAGAGGTGGCAGGGTTTGCATCCACACGCTCACCCAGCACGGCTGCTCCTTTAGACATCCCACTGTCACTTTTGTTTTATGGCAAGAGAGCGATGAACTTTTAAGTCAGGCTTTTACAGAATTAGGTTCTCCATCTTCCCACAAGTGTTGTCCTCTCCTTCCCATCACTCTCTCTCACGCCTTCACATGGGTTGAAGCACTGCTTACTAGTTTCATCTATGGGAAAAACAAGTCCACAAGCCCAGAACATTCACCCCAGCACAGCCTTTGGGCTCTGGGCAGTCACTACAGCCCAACTAAACAAGCAGTAAGAACAATTACTTTCAGGCCTGTCTTGGACAAGGATACATCAGAAGGTGACGCTGTATCACATTGGCTCTGTGGGCTTCCATTCTGCCTACAGCCACCAACAAACTGGGTGCTGGGAAGATTTTTCTCAGCCCTCCCATGTTCAGCTAGTTACAGGTAGCCCAAGAGAAAACTTTGTGCATGATCCTCTATTATCCTCCTTGACATGCATTTTCCACTTGGTAAAACCCAGCAGAAATACACAAACCCTACTCAAAATTACACCGCCATGATCCCCTATTAATTACACAACAACTAAAGGGACTTGTTCCTAGTGTGAAGGAACTTCATACTAGGTCTTCTTCCTGCCCCTTCTCTTTCTCCTTCTTCTTTGCCATCAGTTTTGAGCCTGTCAGAAACCTGACTTAAGCAAAACAACATCAGTTTGCCAGAGGAGGTCCATTCTCCGTCATCTGTGTTCTGCAAAGGGGGTAGATCCTGAAAGGACTCTAAGTGGTTTGTTTTATTCAGCAGCAGCTGTGCTGTCTGTATGTCTCACTTGCACCCCCACCCCCCCAACTCCCACCATCTCCAAGGGGATTTGCAGTAAAGGGGCTACAGATACATCACCCAGGTCAGCCTAATACACCAGCCCAAGCCCCACCAGCAGGCTGGGAGCCCCAGACAGGTAGTGTAGATCAAATGTTTCCCCTATTTTTCAGGCAAAGGTATAAATTAGTTTTGTGTTTGTGTGTATAATAACTGTGTGCTCACCGCTGGTTGCAGAGCTGACAGGCAAAGCAGTCCAAATGGTAAACATTATCTCTGGCCCTCATCACCATCTCAAAGGCAGGGATCAGTTTACTGCAGGCAGCACAATTCCCAGTGGTACCAAAGAGCCTGCCAAAGAAGCACAATCATTAGAAGCCATTTTAATTAAATGGTGGAAGGACTAATTAAGTGTAATTAGCAGTATCAAATACTGTATTGCACCAATAAATAGAAGTTGCAGTCTCCATTTCGGTGACCAACCAGCGTGCGGGAACTTGGGATAAAACTGCCTGGTGAGCAGGCTCCAGTTGTCGAGATGAAACTTCATTTGGTTTGCCAGCCTAGGGCTAATTTGCTGTCTAATGGAGAAAAGCATTAAACACTTAGAGCACTATTTTGGGGCTCACAAAATTTCAGTCAAAAACTATCTGCTTCTCTGCAGCAGTAGGGTGGGTCCTTGGAGCCACCTGTCCCCATCCACATGTGCTTGCCCTGTCTGTGCTTGGCCACAACCTAATGGAGGAAGAGGCTGGCAGCCTCTCACAGCAAGACACAGACCTGCAAACTTTGCCAACCCTGGCAGACAATGCTGTAATATAGCTGAGGAAGAACTTCACTTACCTACTGTTTAAAATGAAAAACAAAACCAAAACCAACAACAACAACAAAAACCCAACAAAACCCCATTTCCTTCACAATTGGTACTTTGCGAGCATTTTGCAAGGCACTTTGGTGAGCAAGCCCCCCTCCTTGACTCTGCCCCTCTCCTCCTCCCTCCACATCCCTCCTGGGAGCCAGCTAAGCCCTTACACCAAGGCCTGAACAGCATGCTCAGCCGTTCCACTTCAGCTCCTCAGTCCTTCAGGACAGCCCCTCAGCACTGGAAGCTTTGCCATTTTCATCTTGGCTTTCACTATCTGTCTCCCCAGATGTCTGCTGCTGATACAGCTCCTGCCGGGGGACTCAACCAAGACTGCAGTATCCTTCCTTCCACCCCCTTCTCCAAGATGTCCCTGCAGACCTCTATGCACACCAGGGCCAGCACGCCCCTGCCACGACAAAGCCACACCAGGGCATGAATCAACAGGCCCACAAAACCAAGTTTCACCTGAGACTGTGGTCAACACACATGTGGTTAGTTACTTTGCTTAGGAGATGATGAAAATAGTATTCTTGGGGTGATGAGCCTCAAGATGTACAGTTCCTGCTG